>NC_073746.1:192349068-192649068 GCF_029784135.1 Toxorhynchites rutilus septentrionalis
CTTTCAGCCTCCTGGGCTGGTTCGCCTCTGATTTTCTCCACATAGATTGTTCAAGCTTTGGTCAATTATATATATATATATATATATATATATATATATATATATATATATATATATATATATATATATATATATATGACCAACGCTTGAACAATCTATGTGGAGAAAATAATGAAGAAATTTCTCTTTTCGTTGAAATTTCTGCCCGATTTTCAAATTCACGCATTTGAAAGTCCGTTTAGACTCATTTATATCATTTGTTGTCCTCGAAATTTAGCATTTTATATAAGAATGCTATTCAGGTAGCAACGTGAACAAATGCATCCTGGTAAAGTGTAAACTTCCATTACACCAGGTGATATGGTATTTCTTGTCTTGACTATCAGATTGCGCTGACTTGCAACATGCTTTGATGGTCAAAACACTCTGACAAACTATCTAGCATCAAAGAGTGAGGAATTTGTTTTGTCGGTTTATATTTTGTTGCACGTCGTTTGATGGTAATGTTGCAGTACAGTGACTGTGACAAATTGCAGCTCTGGTCCACACTCGCTTATAACGAGGAAGTGGTATCACACTGATGTAAACGACCCAACAGACGAGCGAGCGAGCACACGCTTTTTTTCTCCTACTGCATACCTACAGCCAGGTATGGGCAAAATCGCATCGAAATTCGTTCAACAACACTCATTCACAGATAAAACTCACTCTTCTATTCTCCGTTTATGCCCCACTTTATTTGAGGCAGAAAACATTCACCTATCCTCTTCGCAAAGTTCATCCTCGATTAGAACGGAAAAATACTGTCTCGATTCCCCTCATCTATTCTCAGATATTTTGGCATTCCCTCATTTGCCTCTCGGAATGATGGTGATAGAATCAAACTGGAAACTTTTGCTTGAATCAGCGAGTGTCTCTGTAAAATCATTCGTTTTTCACTCAAAAAAAATATAGGTAGATAGTTAGAATAGAGTTGTTTGCTGGGCACTATTACAATGCATTTTTTGTTGCTAGTATGAAACGATCTAAGCCAACGCAAAAGACCATATTAACGCAAGTTATTGATGAGCGGGAAGGTGGATTCCATATGCACTTGATTGCTGACAAGGAAAAGAGTACAAGGGAAAATAAAATCATATATACACGCAGATTCAATCTATTTTGACTCACTTGTTATTTTGTTTCGTGCGATCCTTCCAAAGGAATATTCATTCATTGAATGTTGTTTTCCACTCTTTGTTTTGTTGTGTTTTCTATCAGTCCCGAATGAAGATTGTCGGGGAGCGTAAAATGATTCATCGTGCAATCTCACGATTGTTTGCTGCATTCTTTTCGCCGTGATTATTCCAAGCAGATACAAGAGTGATTTATAATCATAATGAGCGGATGAACTCTTCCATACTTGTCAACAGCGTAGGCTGAGGAGGCATAACCAGAGAGAAAAAAAACTCGGAGCGAGAGAGCGATCACTACCCGTGTGGTGCTACTACCTGCACGGGTGCGATGCGTGGGAGGTATTTCAACGTTCGACACTCCGTACTTCACAGGGTTCGCATGGCACACTCGAGAGACCGACAATCGCTTTATGCCCCTTCGACGCTCGACGCACGACACAACACCGCACACACACTGGAGTACGCACGTCTTACCACCACCATCAGGGGGGTTCGACATGCGAAACTCACTGGAATCGTATGACGCTTATCACCGGAGTTACCCCCCTTGATGGATGGCCATCCGACTCACTGGATTCGATAGACGCTCGACCCGACCAACCAAAACATGACCCCACCCGTACGGAATCGTACTACCGAACATCCATACAGGCTTCACAAGTTATGCCTCAAACTTTACGCTCACCAACTTTCCCCACAATAGCGTAAATCATGGCCATAACAACGTTGCCTCGGCATGGGTATATAGCGCACTGGGGGCATCATTGTAGGGGTGTCTTGAGTAGTCTTGTACCACTACCCGAGACACCATATCTATCGGGAAATGTTCACGCAACGGAATCGGTACCAGTGCCGGGTGTGGGTCATATTCTGATGGGAGGTAACCCAACTATTGAACTCGTACTCGTACTTAGCCGTACATAAGGGGTTGATTGTTTCAATAGTTGATTTTTTTTCACTAGTTGACATTTTTCAATAGTTGACCCGTATGTAAAAATGATGATGTGTGACCAATGTGTGAATGTGTTTTTTAGTTATACAGGTCGGACTCGATTATCCGGAGTATTTTATTTTTGATTTCCGGAAATTTTGAATAATTTGTATAATAATTCCATATTGATCAGCTAATATGGGTATCAAATGAAATCGCTTAACTAGTAGAATGCAGTTAATTATGAAAAATGCAAATCCAAAATGGCGGCCATTACAAAATGGCGGATTTCATATTCTCTCAGAACCCCATTGATGATTTTTTACGACTTTCGACGTGGATTATCACAACAAGAGTGCGTCAATCAACTTAATTTGACTTTTGGCGATGAAGCTCCATCAAAAACCACTGTGTATCGCTGGTATAGTGAATTCAATCGTGGTCGTAGTTCGCTGTCCGACGAGTTTCGTGAAGGTCGTCCAAAATCGACTGTAGTGCCAGAAAACATCGATGCTGTGCACGAAATGATTAAGCAAGATCGTCATGTAACCTATTGTGAGATTGAGGCATCCCTAAGCATTAGTTCCACCAGCATATATGCGATTTTACATGAACACTTAGTTGTGCGAAAATTATGTTCACGTTGGATCCCACATAATTTGACAATCGCTCAAAAAAAAGGCTCGTGTCGATTGGAATAAATGCTTTGAAAATTGGTTTAAGCGCATGCAAAAGTGTATCGATTATCGTGGCGAGTACTTTGAAAAACAATAAAAATATATTCGCAGCTTAACTATTTGTTTTTGTTCCTATTCCCGAAATATAAATAGTGACCCTCGTAGAATACAGTACATCATCAAAATATTCCGAAGATAGTAAGGTAAGAAATAAAAAAAGTTTTTGAATGGTTTTAACGTAGAGAAGTATACTGATGATACAGATAAATTACTTAAAACTAGAAAATAAAATAATTAAAAAAAAACTTTTTAAGTTAAACGGTTTAATGTACTAAAAGCTAGAAAATAATTTTAAAGGAGCCGTTGGTAGTTATCGCATGAGACTAAAATAAAATCGTGGGGTACATGATGGAACAACTAACTGTGGATAATGAAAATCCAACGTTTCTTTATTACCTAATTTTCTTCAGAATATTTTCATGATGCAAAATTACATAGTCGACCATTTAGTGGCGACGACCTTTTTGAATTTATGTTGTTTATTATGTTTTGTGTTCTCCAAGTCAAGTCATTCAGCCATTTTTTTGGCCGTCGCACCAAATTGAATTTTTCAAGATCATGGAATACGTAGTTTTATAATCACAGTAGAACTAAAGATGTGTTCCAAATTTCAGATCAATCAGTCAACAGGAACGGGTTCAATTTTCTATTGATGTGGGACAACCCTACAAACATTCAAACATACATACAAACAGTTCAAGCTCAATGAAAGCTCATTTAAAAAGTAATTAGTGGTTTGGAGACTGCGGCCATCTTGGAGTTGGATTGTTCATGATCTGCTACTAGTCGAGAACTTTGGACCTGCCTAGCCTCTTGGCCACTATGCTAAGCTGATCCTGATATGGGTGCCGACGCCCTTAATCAATAACTCCCAGTGGATCACACCATGACGGTTCCAAAACACGCATAACATGAAGGAACGGTAATTGCGGAACTTTTTCGGAATAGTTTCCGGTGGCATACCTCTTCTTATCCAGTGGAGTCCTCTGTATGGGACATAGGTCAAAATTTTCGGTTCATCACTGGTTACCAGACTGGAAAGAAAGTTATCACACTCGCTTCCCTCCAGCAAGACTTGCGACAGCTTGACTCGTCTCTGCAATATTCTCGCGTCTGCCTTAAATGAGTGATAGCCCAACCTGCGAGATGTGTAACCAAGTGAATGAAGTGTCATAGTCATAGTGGCAGCTGAACACCGATATCTTCTAGCCAAAGATCTCGATCTTGAATTAACACTAACGTTGATTTATTATTGATTTATTTCAGTCGGCTTTAACCTTTCAGGTCATTCGCCGGGAACACTAACGTCATCAATGGCCTCCTCAACATTTTCGATGACATGTGGGCGACCTGACCGCGGCAAGTCACTGTAACTCCTATCTCTTCGGAACCTATCATACCACTTCCGGCATGTTTTGATATTAACGACTGGTCCATAACAATTGCGAAATATACGGACGGCTTGGCTCACCGTATGTCCCAACATGTTGTACCTGACATGTTGGCAGTAGCTGAATCGCATTGAGCGGTTCAATCCGAACGCGTATTTTTTTGTTCGAGATAACATGCTGCCACTGAGTGGTCTCAGTGGTCTTAAAGCTACCTGACACATTCGCAGTAGCAGATTCGCATCGAGCGGTTCAATCAGAACGCGTAGTTCTTTGTCCGAAATAACATCCTTATTACTCATTTGAATCCCACGAGACGCTGGGGAAATAACGGTAAGCTATAACACAGTAAGGGAAAATTACTGTGGAGGGTGCCCTGGCCCCCCACAGGTTCCGCTAGCGACCGGGTATATTTTAAACCCCCTCGGCACGGTTACCTTGGAGTTGGGGTTACCCACATGATTTTCCGGAGCTTGAGGGTAAGTTTTGACTCCAACGCTCCTTATTTCCGGGCTTGCGACCGGCAGTAGAGTTTTCAATGTTTTCATGTTTCTAATCATCAGTTGAGGCTCTCTACTGGCTGAGTTAATACTCTGATACGGGTTCGAAGCGAAACACATATGCCCACTGCACCCGTCATGCGCTATCGCTATCGGAGTAAGAGGGAACGTAAGAAATTTCGCAACAAACCGATACTACTCGCGTTGACGGCATTGAGTTGCGTACTCCGCTAGTGGAAAGTGATAACGACAATGAATTTTCAGGAGGTTTAATCACTCTTTAAAAATGATACTTATGAATGAATATTTACTTTTACTTTTACGTAATTGAGATTTCCATTATAAAAAAAACTCAAACAAAAATTGTATCTGTTAATGATTTTATATTATAACTAGCTGACTCGGCAAATTTCGCTCCGCCCAAAATGGATTTTATGTTATCAATTTTTTTATCAAAAATTGTCATTACAATATAAAACTATTTTCAGACACGATTGTCATTCAAGATTTTTTAATCACTTGCAAATAATATGTTACTCCATTACATGGAATATATGTTTGATACAGAAAATATAATAAAATGAAGACAGCTCAAATCGGACGATTCCTTTCTTGATTTTTGCGCTTACCAACACATTTGGCGATTCATTTTTAATTATATAGTTAGAAGACACGCAAAACATAAATTGGACTAAAAAAGCTTATTGCGATGTAATTGTAAAGCATGTAGAAACTTGATTTGCCCTTTTAGAGAGGGGTGAGAGTGTCGAACCACCATAGAAACATTTCTTGTCCACTGAAACCTCAACATGCCAAATTTGTTTTCAATTACTTGATTAGTTCCCGATTTATGCAGAAATTTGTGTTTCATTTGCATGGCAGACCACAGATTTTCAAAATCATTATCAAACTTCAGTTTTCACCTGTTAGTAGAGATTTTCTAGGCGTGAACTTCGATGCGGCAAGCTTTAGAAAACGCGATGTCATGTATGTCGGGAAATAATTATTTATATCATCGTTTCGATGTGCCCTAAAGTGATATCAGCTTTCAATAAAATAGTTCTGGTACTAGTCAATGTTTTTCTGGAATTGTGCTTGAGTGGCATCTACTACTACTACTACTTCGTCGATGGCTCTAACGTTTCTAGAAGAACTTTATCTTCTCAACCTAGTATTGTTTGCACCATTTTATTTAATACTTTATCGACCGACGCTAGCGGCTTTTCGTTTGCTAAAACTTCTCGACTACTAGCCCGCGTCGCCCAACGCGACGTTTCTGAGTTTCTTGCGGGGATTAGCTAAAATTATTTAATGAAGATCAAATTTAGTTTGCAGACAAGTTTTACAAGATTTACCAATATTTTTAAACGTAGGAAATCGAAAATCAAACACATCGCGAAAATTGTCCATTTTTAAACGCTTATTACTCAGTCATCTCATAATGGATTGATGAGATTTTTGTATCAATCGATGTGGCTACTATATATACTATTTTTTACATTGAATAAAATTATATATATATATATATATATATATATATATATATATCATGAAATAAACTATCGAACAACTGAAAAATCTCTACCATTGTCCAAACGGAAATTCCTGGTTCTGATGGGTAGAAATTGACGTTACAAACGGCGGCTTATGTACTTACAATTATTACTCAGACATTTCCTGATGGATTTACGAGATTTTCGCAACAACAAATCTGAACACACCATAACAATTCATTACAATGAATAAAACAATATGCTATATGATACTAACTATCAAACAATCTGAAAATTTGAATACGCGCGAAATCAAACCGGTACTTAGTGTATGACGGTCGATAAAGTGTAAATAATCAGCTGAGATTTCTAAAAATATTCAATAAATTTGTCAAACAATTTTCTATTTTTATTAAATGGAACAAATATGTAATTAAAACTTGTAAAATTTTGAATAACAAAATATTATTGACATGAACGGTTATACAGAAGGAATTGATTTGACGATGGAAGAAGTCAGAAGCTCATAGAAAAAGAAAACCATATAATACCAAATAACACCACATAGTAACAAAAGCAAATTCGTCAACCATTGATTTGAGTGAAGAGGTTCGTGATGCAATTGACATTATTTAGAACTACTTTGATTCCAAATAAGAGATTGATTATGAATTTTGGAACTCTACCCGAAACGTACGTTGCAATTAGTTCGAAGGTATAGGGGAAAAATGGAGAATAGACCCTTCTTATAATGTTACAAGAAATCTAGGAAACAGCATTTTGTTGTTCAATAAAACAAATACTATTATGCCAGTCAATCTGGTAACAAATTGGAGGCAAGGCCTTGTATAATATAAGGGTCTTCGTTGCCAAACAGGTGCGTGTCCGCTTGCCAAGCGAACGATCGTGAGCTCAATCTTGGGAATTCCCTTGATTTTATTTGTGTTATCAATAGAATAACTGTTATGTGGATATCAGTATAACTATATCCACCGCAACATCTGTAGTTATGGGGATTGTTTGAAATCAAGGTTGCGTATTCATTCTTGCATTCTTTTCTACTTTAAATACAATTAGCTAACATAGTCATCGTTGCTTTCAATCACAAGAGAAAGGAATCTATGTCAAAAAATACCTAAACGCACCAATAACGTACACCATATCCTAGGTTGGTTCAATTCGTTCAACAATATGGTCGGTGTTAAGTCAAACCGGACTAAGTTAAAATACAAGAAAATGAGATAATAGTAGCAAACAATCACCAATTTCTTAGCCTACATTCTACTTCTATCAAATCACACTAATGTTGTAAATACCCAAGTTTATGGCATAAATTTATATTGGATAATCAGCAAAAAACTAATAATAGTGTGCAGTCCAAGTGGACCAAGTGCATACCACTATAGCAACTAGAGACAAGCCACGTTTGTCTGACAACCAGAAAATGGACGGAATTTGAAATGAGATATTGGATTTCTCCACATCAGAAGATTCTTCTATTCATCCTTCAATGAAAACGGAAAAGTAACTCGTATTGAAACACAATGTACAGTAGAACCCCTATTATCCGCAAAATAGTCTGGCAAACACCGCGAATAACGCAACTCGCAAAAAACACGATGGAAAACGAAGTGCAAACGCTAAATAAAGATATTTCAGCATGAAAACTATGTTTCATTAACACAGAAATCATTAAACTATCCATCTGTAAGGTCATGTACACCAGAAATGTGAAAACCTTGACAAAAACAAAAGAGCAAGTGTTTACCTCTCACTGACAAATTTCGGGAAGCTCTATAGAATTACTCTGGAACTCGCTTTCACGGATAATCCGCACCGCATGTTAACCAGTTACTGGAAGCAACACTGACTGCGAAATTGATTATCGATGAGCTAAATATTTGTCGGATAGTGTATAGTTGTTGTCCACCAGCACGTTGTCGGTGGTATGCTACACCTTGGCCAGTGTTTCATTGTGGCAGGATTCCAAATCTGGCCGAAGCAGCACGGAACAATTTTGTTGTTTTAGGAAACTCCATGCCCAGGAAACTGTTTGAAGTATGTTGTAGCGCTGGTTTCGTTATCCATTACTACGCAATCAATCTTCGTCAGCATCGTGTACAGCCTTCAGTATCTTGTTCTGTTTATATGAAGCCACGATCTTCCATGAAATCGACACTCCTGCTGTTTTTAGCCCGGTTCACGTTTGCAGACGATATTCACAGATCGTTTGCGACATCTCGAACGTAGATGTTGGTTTTCTTCTCAAAAACGTTGACGACTCTTTTTGTCGTCGCTGCGGCTCCCGGCTTTCGATTTCTCTTCCGATCTAGGATTCCTGGTTATCGACAAATGTTCCCTGAACTGAGAGTTGATTCGAACACTTTTACTGATTTTACTAACTCTACATACAAGTTATTCGAATTTTCCCGCGGACAAAATTTCGATGCGTTACTTCTCTTGCTCGGAAGCCATAAACTGTGCAGAAGTTGAAGTTGTTCATGGAAAACATTGATAGATGCTTTTGAACGCACCATTAATAATCTATTATGGGATGCCCTTACTTGTCTTCATTCGAGTTATTATTGAAATTTGATTTCAAAATGATTATCAAATAGATTGAACGTCTTAGCACTTTATTATTCAAAATTTATCTATCGAATTCATTGGAAAGATTATTTCTGAAGTCATTTTTATTACAAAATAAACATGCATTTAATACAAAAACAGCATTTTTTAAATATATTTTTCTACTTGTCACCAATTGTTTTCAAGCAACACGATTTTTAAAGTAGTGTTTCATGACACTTGCCGTCGCTCTCTTTCGGTGAAAGAGTTCCCGATTTTTTCTGCCCCCATTCTGGAAGTTGTAGTTAACTTATAAAAGAATACGGATAGATTATGGACACACTGGGAAAAATATTCGTGCGAAAAAGTTCTGAAATGGAAACAGGTTGAACGGGAAATTGTTCTTCGGGACAGTGAAACATTAGAGACCCGTCCTTCAGTTTTTAATAAGTAAGATAAGTAAAGCTAAATATGAAAATGCAGTTTGTGCAAAGCTCTTGTTATTTTGAATCCGGAATCACGGATTATGGAATAATTACGTTTTGAGACCATTCTGTTTCGGCAGTGTTTGTCTTTCCGTAGTGAAAATTGCGTTACGATCTGTGGACTGTGTCTTGATACGCACTCGAGAATCGTATAGAAGTTCCGATATTTTCATTACAAACTATACATTCTGTCAAATATATACCGGGAATTTGTAGTTTTCAATCTTGCCGCTGAACATTTTTCAATTATTTTAAAGTTGATACTACCGGCAGCAGGGTTAATGTCCCATATATGATTTAAATTAAGAAACATCGGAAGAATAGACATTTTCCTATCGCGTTTCCTTGGCCGAATTTGTACAGTATTCGAGACACAATATTAAAATATCACTGCTTCTTAAATCGGTTGCTGGAAATACAAATGCAGCATTCGTTCTACAGACAATGTGGATAGAGAAAACATTGCAATCATAGCTCCGCCATATCCTATTCATTGAGTATAAACAAGTCATTCGCGATTCCAAATCACAATTTTCACAATTGTGCAGCACATCAGTCATTGATTTGTAGCAGGACGAGAAAGTCGCCTCGCTTCTTCTTCTTCTTCTTTTTGGCTTTAAGAGGGTTTAAAGTTTTCAGTTCATTCGCCTCTATCCTCGCTTCGACTAGGACTACGTCGGCACTAACCGTCAACATGACTTGAAGTGATTAGAAATGAATTGATGAGCTAGTGAGAGCGCGGATGACTGCTAAACTATTCTAGCTAATCATCATTCTAATTGACGTGACGGATGAATACAAATCTGACTCTTCGTGAATTATGAATCTCGTTAGCCGCGTATCTTATTTTAACGTCCATATAAAGTGAAATGAAAACTTGATTTCTGATGCAAAAAAAGAAGTTACACCATTAATGGGCGGCTCCATTGTTTACCCACCGCGAACTCAAACAAACGAAAATTTAGACATTTACCAGGTATGCTATAAAGGTCCTCGCATTAGTATTAGTAAATAGCGTGGAGTTTGGGAGGAATTCTAAACAAAATTTTAGTTCATTTTGTCTCCTAGTTCAATTTTGTGAATAAAACATATAGAAAAACGAGTTTATCAACAAAATTCACAAATTTGTCAGCATTTCTGAACACAACACTGCACGCTATATTACATGTGTAAGTAATTTTCGTGTACGATAAAAAAAACTGTTGAGTCATGTTGACGTAGAAACTGCAGGAAGAAGCCAAAATTCATATCCAATTGAATGTGAACGCGAATTTCTTCTTATTCCCCTGACTATCCTCAATTGAATACGACTTTGCCGAGCCCTGGCTTATAGTATGATGTGTTATAATGTGTTGACTAGCAAAATACGATCATTGATGGGTCTAAAGTGAGAAATACATGTCTCAACGAGAGAAGTGATCGAGCAGTTGTAATACTTGGACACTCATCGATCCCAACTA
Source organism: Toxorhynchites rutilus septentrionalis (assembly GCF_029784135.1). Taxonomy (NCBI): domain Eukaryota; kingdom Metazoa; phylum Arthropoda; class Insecta; order Diptera; family Culicidae; genus Toxorhynchites; species Toxorhynchites rutilus. Next base: position 192,359,806 of record NC_073746.1, read on the forward strand.
TAATTTCCAAAAATCAGGAAGGTGAAAATAAAGCTCAAGAATAAATCAGGATTGCTTAACGACAGAGGTTCTAATCTAATAAGGTACCTGAATTATTCGGTTTTTGGCGACATCATCGAAAAATAGAGAGAAAAATACAGTTGTCTAAACAGAAATGTTTTTTTTCGAAATTTTTGGAAATATGACCGCCCTATACCGATCTATACTAGTTAGTATACTATATCTTTCATTGATTCTGTTCCAAGTATATTTTTTCGTTTATCCAGATTAAACTGAGAGAAGAGTCGTTCTATCAATGCTGAGACATGTAGAAGAACTTACAAACATTATATAATAAACTTTCGAAGAATTGAAAAGTTATTTTTACGCCAGATATTGAAATCCGTCTATCAATCTAAACAATATAATGGGTAATCAGTAGGAGATATGTCTGACAAGAATACTGATGAAAAATGACTTCCCTTCCGAGCTGCGTTGGTATTTCTGACGCTTTTCGAGTGAATAGTGTTATGCCTGTTGTTCGTTATTGCTGGCCAAAAGTCCCTCATTCTATTCATTCAATTGACATTTGGATCCGCTGCAACGAATCGAAAAAAACACAGCTAAAGCTTGAGTCATTTAATATCTGAACGCAAAAAAAAGTACTCAAAATAAGTCATTTATTGCAATTTAACACGTTGAGTCCCGCATCGTTTGTATTGCGCTTTCCATTCGTCCCGCATCAAGAGAGCAAGAGAGCACTCAGTGGGGAATGCTTGCACAATACTCAGTCCCACTATTATGAATTCGCCTAAAAATTATCACATTATGTAACACATCCGAAAATAAACCATATTTTATTTAAATTCTCACTTTGAAACAGTCGTTTCCAGTTTCAGTCCCGTTATCCTAACAAAAATCCCATTGTCAGTCCACAGGAACCGACGCGGAAAGTATCAGTCCCATGATAGCGACATGAGGCTCGACGTGTTAAAGGAAAAATTTCGAAAAAATTATTCGGTAAAATACGATTTTTACGATTTGATGAAATCTCGAACTTTTAGTCGAATACCGCTTATCATATTTTGGACACTCTGTTGGCTATCCTGAGCGGCCATGTTATTCCACCATCTCTATCGCATCCCTAGTCAGTTTTCCACTCTTCTTCAACTTCTGTTTGACAGTTGCCCAACATTTTTAACTGGGCGGACTTAAGAGCAGTTGGGTGGATTGATGTACTTTTCCGTATTCTCGATACTACTATAGTACATTGGAATAGCAGATTGTCAAATCAGAATTTACGAGATTTTTGCATCAATCGATTTGGGCTCACCATTCATTACAATGAGTAAAATAATATATTTTTGAAACTATCAAACAATTGAAAAATCTCAAGCATTATCGAAACGAAAATCCCGCGTTCTGATTGATCGATTCGCAAAAACAATATTTCTCTCACATACAGTGCAACTGCATCAGGACTGTGTAATGAATTATGTATTTGTTGTATGATTTTCTGCTGATGTGTGGCACACATATCGCGTGTTTCTGAAGGCCGAGAGTTCAGTTTAAGTTGTTGGTTTTGCTCATGCTAGAACTTCAAACTCGGATAAGGGGCGAACACGAAATTATTGCGACACATTCAACTGGGCATAACTTTTTTACCATTGGGTAAAAATCAACCAAATTTTGCACACTTTCTCATTGATGTGTATCGTCTACATGCTGTCAAACTCGAAGTCGTGTTTTTCGATTCAACGAAAATGGAGATCGGCATGTCGCAGAGCTACGTCCAGAATGCAAAGAAGAGAGCTGGACTACATACATACAAGGTACAGAACTTCCCAAACCGCGATGAGACAGTCAAAGACGAGAAGGACAGGTTAAGAAAATGGAAAAAAAAACTGAGAAACTGGTACCGGATGACACACTTTGATGGAGGGCATCAAGCGAAAATGCGTTCAATTTTACACTCAAGGCTCCATCTATTAACTTTTCTTTTGATTTTTGAAGTGAATATATGTATAAAACTACCCTAAAATTTTGGTTTGATTCTAAACATTTTAAGAAAATTGGCATGACATTTTCGGTGTCACAATAATTTCGTGTTCGCCCTTTAGTTCATTCGCCTCTAGTTTAAATTTTCCAAATTTGTCATTTCAAATCTAACGACACCATCAAGCGACGGCACCTCTGCAACTCAATCGAGAGAATTTCGCAAACAATGGTGCAAATCCCAAGGTGTTCAGTTCCTACCAAGAAGCGGAAACTTCATAGCAAGCCCCACCCCTTATGATTCATTAACCAGTCACAAATGCATACATTCCGAGGTCTAGCAGCAAGGAGCATTTTCTCAGCATCAGTCTATTTCTAGCCGTGGAGCAATTTACACCACAAATAAAGGAACCAAAAGTAGCAAAATAACATCCATACGAGCTAAAACGGCAGCAGCTAAGATACAAGTAGTAGCAGTAGCAAAAGTGCAAACGTACCTGTTATAAAGGATCGGATTTCCTGGTGAGAATGGATTGTTCTATTTGAGCAGTCTATTTTGCGGATTCGTTCCCGCACAAGGATTGTTTATACGGCGAGTAATTGGAAAAGTGATTTTCCATATGTTTATAGACTCTTGGCCTTGAGATCGTAGTAGAGTAGTGCGAGACAAAGGTGCGTATGGGGCAAAAGTGCGCATTAACCTTTTTGAAGCAAACGAGCATGAAAATTCGACAACAGTGTATTCGTTTGATACATTATTACACTAGCAGCTTACACAGATAAACAAGATACATTTCATGAAAGTGACAAAAAGTTATGAGGTAAAAAGAGTTTTGCAATGTTTTATCTATTTTTTCATTTTTGGAGATGACGATGTACTTACCTCAAATAACTGAAAAGTTCGAAACTACACTGTCAAGAAAACCTTCATTCTATAGTAGATGATAGTGCATATTTGTGAAAAAGTTCAAGAGTTTTTTTTAAATTCGATTAGTTAAAAAACTGCTTATGGGGCAAAGGTGCGCAGTGGCTGTGGGGTAAAAGTTCGCACCAGCGTGCTTTTAAAATTGACGAATTTATAAAATGTTTTCTACCAAATTTCAACGGGACAAGAAGAAAACTGACTTGAAGAAATGCACTCCAGAAATGCTTAAATGGCCCGACAGAGGCTTCGGGAGGTAGTCTCGAAGCGTCGGATTGCGGCAGACCTCGGTATTTTTGAATCAGCCCTGATGAAGAGGCTCATATCAGAAAGTGATTCATGATTTGAATCTTCTTTTATTGACATTTCTACTTCTGCTGGGATGTATCAGCGAGTATCTGGGGCGGTTCAGATAGGTATTTACGAGTGAGCAGTCCAAGGATCATCAAGGATCTTGCGGACCACTGCAGGCCACTGAACAAAGCTTTCTATGGTATGACTCTCAAATATTTACAGCGTCTGACGTTTGTTTTTGTGAGAGCCAACAACCTCCAGCACGAATTCAACCAAGTTGAAAAACTGGCAGAAAGAGATTGGGATTCTAGCTTCATGAGGAACCATCGTCTGTCTCTTCGAACCCCACAACAGAGCAACAGCGCTCCAAGGCAAAGCGTCGGAATCCTCAGAACCGAAATCCAAGATGAAGAATAAAAATAAACAATTGCTTAAACATAATTCAAAATGAATTTCAAATGAAAAATGCTTTTATTTTCACCATGCTTTCGCTAGTATAGATTACGTACATATAAATAATTTTTGTGGGAACTTGAGTGATCGAAATTATTTATATCAATATATCAATTGTAGGTGGGACGAAGTTCTCTGGGTCTGCTAGTTTGTTAATAAAAACAAAATCTGTTTCAAATGTTGGACATTTTCGGATATATTATATTGTCAGTCTCCTCCCTCCCAAAAATTTCCACGTGGTTTGTTCGACCATAACAACCACTCTTCTCCATCCATAAAAAAACCATAGGACACCCCCCTCTTGCCTACTGGACAGTACCTACACTCTCTAGTAATGATGCTTCTCCCGCTTCTGATGATAAAGCATTTATTTTTGGTATAAGTTATCTCAGAAGCTCAATTCAATGAGTGCGCACTTTTGCCCCGCACGGCGCGCACCTTCGCCTCCACTATGGGGTAAAGGTGCGCATCTGTCTTTTTGTTATAAAATATGTATTTGTCCAATTATGAACATAACACGAGAAATTCTTGCACTATGTTTCGAAGATAATATATATAGCTACAATTTGGTAAGCAAACGGAATTTTATTTGCTTTTATTTCAAGAATTATTGGACGACAACAGTTAGGTGCGCACCTTTGCCCCGCATTACTCTAAGCGTTTTTTACAAATTTTCATTTCAGAGAGTTCCATTCTCCTGATTCGTTCCAAGTTCGAATGTGCGTAGTAGGCGTTGTTATCGTTGTTATCATATATTTACTTAGGTCTCTGGAGCCATTATGTGTTTTTAGCCAATCAGTAATCATTATATATAGAGAAACAAGAGAGAAAAAGACGGGTGGGTAATGTCGGTGACATAACCGGAGTGACGTAGGACTATACAAAGGGGACAGCTTTTACTAAATATATATTTTAAATATATTGTTTTATTTTCTTCTCCTACGTGAATACCTACCTATCTACCTGAAAAATGGATTAGTCTACTGTTTACTCTTTATGAACATGTTGGGGGTTCTGAAAAGAACCTTTGGTGTTGTGTTTTTGCGTTTTTTTTACAAACTTGATTCTTGATTTTTTTTCTGAAGGCTTTGTACTTATTAAATGTTCACCGGGCATCTTTCGGCGTATACACATATCGTACAATCAAAATGATGGCTGTGATAGGAAATGCATAGGTGGTCATCAGCTCGTTCACTATCATATATTTCACTATTGAGCACATTACCGTACCTTAAACTGTGGTTTCGGAGACGAATGAATTGTAAGATTTGTAATCTCCGCAAACAAAGTAAATAAAAATGAAAAAGAACTGAGGTTTTGGAGACGAACTCTACGATCTGTCGAGAAATAAACGAGCTATAAGCGTTCTGAAAAATCAACAGTAAATACAGGGACGGATGACCTTCGGATTAAAGTCCTTTAAAATAAGAACAGAGCAGCAGGAAATACATAGCTTATCATGTTGCTCCTTAGTTATGTTTCTATATAATGCAGATGTAACGTCAGTCAATTTTCAACATCAGTTATCAACCAAAGAAAGCAGTTCTTGCTACCGAGAAAATTCGTTAATGCCATCCTGCATTGTGTTGTAATTTGAAACCACTTTTAATTCGGAAACCATGCATGGGTTTGTGAAAACTGAATGATCAATTTAAAAGACCCCAACCACCAATAAGTTCAAGAACAAGCATAAACAAAAAAAATCAGTTTATATTATATGTCATATTATGTCACTTTAGAATGCATTGGTATTGTGAAAAACTTTTAATAACTCTTCTTTGAAAGGTTTAATGGCCCTGAAAAGCGCCGTGTTTTACGGTGGCTGGTTTTGCCACCAAAGCAGTCTGTGTAAACAAACTTTTTCTTTCTTCTACCTGCTGCCGTTTTGCGATTGCGTTTGCCACTCACTGAAACTAGTTGTTGCCTTGATGAGCGCCGAACCGAAGCTGCTCTGTTCTTGATGCGTGTTTTCTGATTGTCGTGAGCAGCTTTGCAAGCCAACTCGAGCACTCCGACGGCCGAAACTCTATAATCGCTGTTAGGTATACTGGTGCTCCGGCACCAATCCGTTCGGCCTAGTTACCCTTGCGGAGCAATCAGTGAATGCGACCAACAGGGAACTGGAGACCTGCACGGTTCGAGTGAGACTTTACCTTTACCTTAACTTGTCCTCCTTTGTTACGTCCACACGTCCACGTTGCTGCTTGTTTACTTTTTATGATGTGATGCGATGTTAAACGATGCCGTACAACCACACTGGTTTACGGTTTGAAAGAAAATGAGATATTTTTTTAGGTCCGCGCGTTTTGTACTCTAGCGGTACACACACAGGATAGAGACAAATCGGCAGACTCAGCTAAAGGGGGCGAGTTCAACGAGACGAACGAATGAGCGTTAAAAGGCAGCGATGGCAAAAAAATACATTCATTACGATTTGTTCGCTCGTTGGATTCACATGCAGGCTAAAAAGGGTCCTTTTCAGGATCACAAAATTATCTTCAATCAAAAGAGTTTATTGTTTTGTTATCACTCGATATCCCCATCTTGTTCCTTCCTGTTTAGCGATTGCGTTTGCCACTCGCCACAGCTTTCACAGTTGGAAAATTTCTTCTCATCCAGCTTGTGACATATTTTACAGTAAATTACATTTAATGGCACGTCGCATTACCACCACTCAGTGTCGGATTGGAGGTAATTTTAACCTGTAATTGAACATTTGCGATGACAGTAGCACAGTGTCGTCTTTCAATGTGGGGTCATAATTTGGACCCCGAACTCTATGTTTACAAAAATGTCCAACTAAATATGTCGCATTACATGTCCGTCCAATTAGCTAAATGTCGAACTAATTGTAAATTACTGTACTTTCAATCTGGAAACAATTTAACAATTGGTGAAAATTGAATAATCAGGAAAGTCCCCAACAATAAGCTCAGAACAACTCTCAATTTCACATACTCATCAGATCCTGGCAAACAAATTATGAAAAAATCAATTTGTGTTTTATTATTATTTTGGATATTATTTTTGAAAGCGTTGAACTGTATTTCGTAAACTCTTTTTTGCAAGGTTTAATGGCCCTGATAAGCGCCGTGTTTTATGGAATGGTTCCAATTTAGAAAACTTTGTACTCGTGGTTTTGAAAAAAACCATTTCGAACGCCCTCGATGACGCCATGTTCTGGATTTGCCACCAAAGCAGATTGTATAAAGAACAAACATTTTTCTTCTGCTACCAGCTGCTGTTTTGCGATTGCGTTTGCCACTCGCCACTCGCTGCAACTGCCTGTTGTCTTGATGTCCACCGAACCGAATGTGTTCTGTTCTGAATGCGGGTTTTCTTATCGTCGCGAGCAGCTTTGCCAGCTAACTCGATCACTTCGGCGGCCGAAACTATATAACGCCGGCTAGGTGGACTGGTGCACTGGTACTAACGCGCTCGGCCTAGCTACCCTTGCGGGGAACTCCAGACCAACACGGTTCGAGCGGGATTTTGCCTTTCCCTTCACTTTTCCTCCTTTACCATGTCCAGACATGGCTGCTTGGGTTGGTTTGTTGATGTGTTGTGATGCGAACTGATGTGGTGTACGGTTTGAATGAGAATGATCGTTACGGCAGCGGAGCGGGGATTTTTAAGCTGACTGGCTGGCTCGAGAATTACGCATGTGTGAGACTGCGACCAATGTTTCGTTAATTTTTTTCCTTTTTCCTTTCCAATCGTGCTTCATTCTATTTCGCTGCTGCTCTGGTTGCTCGTTTTGGTCGGTACGATTTGAGGAGCACAAAATGGACCAATCAAAAATGGGCACATAAAGGGTGTGTCACATCAAATTGCATCACGGAAAAAAACGCTGTAGAAATTCGCCCAGTAGACCGATCCTTTTGAAAATTTTAGACAGTAAAATAAAAACTATTAAACAACTTTTGGCATTTTCTTTTTATTCATACTTCGAGCCCAAGCCCGTATACTCGCACCCTCCTCTTTACCCCGTCCATAAGGTTCTGTACAACGTCAGGTTGTAGTTTTTTTTTTTGAACAAAAATCCATTTTCTCTAGAAATCCGCCTCCGATTTGACAACTTTTGGGTTCTTCCGGAGGGCCTGCTTCATAATCGCCCAATATTTCTCTATTGGGCGAAGCTCCGGCGCGTTGGGCGGGTTCATTTCCTTTGGCACGAAGGTGACCCCGTTGGCTTCGTACCACTCCAACACGTTCTTTGAATAGTGGCACGAAGCGAGATCCGGCCAGAAGATGGTCGGGCCCTCGTGCTGCTTCAATAGTGGTAGTAAGCGCTTCTGTAGGCACTCCTTAAGGTAAACCTGCCCGTTTACCGTGCCGGTCATCACGAAGGGGGCGCTCCGCTTTCCGCAAGAACAGATCGCTTGCCACACCATGTACTCTTTGGCAAACTTGGATAGTTTCTGCTTGCGAATCTCCTCCGGAGCGTTGAATTTGTCCTCTGCGGAGAAGAACAACAGGCCCGGCAGCTGACGAAAGTCCGCTTTGACGTATGTTTCGTCGTCCATTACCAGGCAATGCGGCTTCGTCAGCATTTCGGTGTGCAGCTTCCGGGCTCGCGTCTTCCCCACCATGTTTTGCCTTTCGTCGCGGTTAGGAGCCTTCTGAACCTTGTATGTACGCAGGCCCTCCCGCTGCTTGGTCCGCTGGACGAATGAACTTGACAAATTCAGCTTATTGGCGACATCCCGGACCGAACTTCTCGGATCACGTCTAAACTGCTTAACTACGCGCTTGTGATCTTTTTCACTGACGGAGCATCCATTTTTGCCGTTCTTCACCTTCTAGTCGATGGTTAGGTTCTCGAAGTATCGTTTTAGTACTCTGCTGACCGTGGATTGAACGATTCCCAGCATCTTACCGATGTCCCGATGTGACAACTCCGGATTCTCGAAATGAGTGCGCAGGATTAATTCACGACGCTCTTTTTCGTTCGACGACATTTTTCCAAATTTACGAAAAATTGACAGTGAAGCATGGCCAACGTGATCTATACACTCTTATCTGATTATAAGCGAAAGCTGAAGATATAATTCCTAAAAATTAAATTTCTACAGCGTTTTTTCCGTGATGCAATTTGATGTGACACACCCTTTAGTGCATTTGGACAATGCTTGATATTTCACAATTATTCAATTATTTATCTCAAGAAAAATGAAATGTTAGTCGTTTTGAGAGATGCGTAGATATATTTCCTATCAATTGATGCAAAAACCTTTGCGATCTATTGAGAAATGCTCGGGTTATAAGCGTTCCAATTCTTGCATTTTTTCCTACTTGTTCAGTGCCTAGATTTCCATTTCACCCCCTATATCTTCCGGTTAGACGTAGTCCTACGTCAAAAGCAATTATATGCATCGATGGCGTTGTTGCGCCACTTGTGACTAGACAACAACCAGACCGAAACACAACACTCTTCATTGAATAGTAAGGTACCTGAATATGCATCGACCGATTGTCGTCTGCTGATTAATGAGAAATTGACACTTCACAGCTTAACTTATATATACCAAGTGATACAATCATATGAAATGCACTTTCAGACATATTGGAATTGCTGTCGGTATTGTTTACAAACAGCATCAGAACGCTGCCGGCGGCTCTCTTCAAACTGTTACGACGCTTATTCGAACGATGCCTACACTTAGAAAAATCCTCGGTCGAAAACTACCAAATACATTTGGTAATGCAAAATTAGTAGAATGTACAAATTTTTTGTACATATTGTCAACAAACCCGCATCCCTACCAGAGATTAGTATATTCTACTCGATAACATTAGTAAGCTTGGATATTGCATATCAGAAAACTGGTGAGAAAAGCGCGTATTAACCATTTTCATTGTTCCTATAAGGCAATACGGAGGTATAATAAGGATATAATTCTGATACGTGCATTTTCGGCGAGAAAATGTAGCCGATATTGGGCTTCCGAATCATGGTTCTGCTTGACATATGTGTTTATTAGTACGGTCGAAAATGACTATAGATTGGTAGTATTTACCAAAAAATCATTCATATTTCGTTTATCAGTATGTCCTACATAATTTATGAATGCACAGACATGATGTTACGTAAATAAAAAAAACAGGAAGTGGGTTATATCTATGGTATAACCGCAAGGGTGACGTAGGACTATCGTTGATTTAGAGATCATTTGTTCGAAGTTGAATCTAAATCCATTCTGAATGAATGAATAAATGAATATTTGGGGGACTTCGAAAACGAGAGCGTTACGTTTAAGGCACAAGGTTTTATGCATCCAATATAGGATACGAAAAACCTTGTTCTGAAGAATAATCTTCAGAAGCTAACCTGCTAACTGTACTTGATTGACAAATCACAAACCCAAATGTATTATATGGATATTTTATGGATAGAAAACAATAAAATAAACTCTTTCGCTTGAATGTAATTTTCAATTCCAAGGGGAACTGGCAGATTATTTTCCAGCAACGATTAGATATTAGATACTGGAAGCCCACCAGTGGTTAATACTAACTCGATAACCACCTGTTAATAGTACTTGATTGAAAAATATTTGGTCACAGTGTTACACGGATAGAAAACATTCAAATAAACTCTTTCACATGAATGTATTTTTGAATTCCCAGAGGAACTGGCAGATTATTTTCCAGCAATGATTAGATCTTTCCGGAACTTTCTCGATGCTGAATGGCATCCAAACGGAAAGAATTCTGCGCGTGTATGTGTCGATCCTTCGCCGTCCACCTCCTCCAGCACGTTAGGCAACGATGTTGTCTTGTCGATGTCCTCACGAAAAATGAATGTGTCTCACCACCAGAATATCGCTTAAGTATGCTTTTTGTGTGTGATTGAATCGAGAGAAGGTGTGGTTTACGATGGCAATTTGGAAGGCAAACTAGAGGGGAATGAACTCTCTGAGCTCGAAACTTTCGGCGACTGAGCAATAAACGATTGCGGGCGCATACAATATTGGATACGGAAATATCCTACTGATGGGGAAGAATAATCTTCTGAAGCTATCCTGTTAATTGCGATTGATTGAAAAATCACAAAACCAAATGTATTTGGTCACAGTGTTACATGGATAGAAAACATTCAAATAAACTCTTTCACATGAATGTATTTTTAAATTCCCAGAGGAACTGGCAGATTATTTTCAGTAACGATTAGATATTTCCACATTTTCCTCGATACTGGAAGCCCACCAGTGGTTAATACTAACTCGATAACCACCTGTTAGTAGTACTTGATTGAAAAATATTTGGTCACAATGTTACATGGATAGAAAACATTCAAATAAACTCTTTCACATGAATGTATTTTTAAATTCCCAGAGGAACTGGCAGATTATTTTCCAGAAAAGATTAGATCTTTCCGGAACTTCCTCAATGCTGAATGGCATCCAAACGGAAAGAATTCCGCGCGTTTATGTGTGTGTAGCGATGTCTTCCCGGGGAACCGTTTGTGGCATCACTCTCCTCCTGATGGATTCCCTTCTGGCCTAGGGTGCACAAACAGGCTCTTGGTGACACCGTTCATCCGCGCTTTCATGATAAACGAAGAGCTTCACCACAACAGCGACAACATGCTCCAATCGCTGTTCAATTAGAACTGAGTGGATTTCCGAGCGGCGCTCGCTTATATACCGATTGGTGATTTCAATAGCCTGTTTTGAAAGCAATTTTAAGACTATTGAAACAAGTTTTTGGATCAGAAAGTAACAAGTATAGAACGCGTAGACATTTTATCTTTCGAATGAAGTGTTTGTCATACCATTTCGTTCAGTTGTTTAGGAGCTATTAACGCTCAAAATCTCGTTCTCCGGCGTAACGCTTTCGTTTTCGAAACTTTGATTTTACACCCCGGTATAGAAATGAAAGACGTAGTCCTACGTCAAAATTCGTTATATTTACTAATTATTTCTCTCAGTGTATTATGTTCGGCTTTCGCGAATTTATGTGAAAAAGAAGGGATGATTTTGTGGAATTTCATTCTCATTTCCACTACTCTCGCATGTGAAAATGCAAAAATAGCGTATCCTAGCAATAACAAAACAAACAACCCTCGCTCCACAAATCGCAATCCCCTTCTTATTGAAGTGATGATGTTGCTTCACCTGTTATACATTGATATAAGCGACTTGATCTGCTAGAAGGAAGCATTGGGAAGCATTGGGATTTATGATATGTTGTTATGTAGAATGCACATGTCACAGCCTGATTGAAATTTGTAAAACGTCTATTACAAGTGTAAATGTAACGCTGGCTGCTAGCATATTGCTGGGAACAGCTTCCTAGCTTCATTTAGGGGAACTGGGGGCAAAATGAACACCCTAAGCAATTTTAGGCTTTTTTCTTCGAAAAACTAACAAAACATTGCGGAAATCGCATAAATTTAACGTTCTAGTCTTATTTTTATTGCATGCATAACGCAAAGTTTGAATAATGACTTTTTTAAATGATAATATTTGTATTTTTAACAACACCAAAAACGATACTGTTTTTTTGTGTGCGGGTAAAATGAACAGGTACTGGGGGTAAAATGAACAGGTAGTGGGGGTAAAATGAACAGGTATTGGGGGTTAAATGAACATGTGATAGGGGTTATTCAAACATTTTGTTTTATACTGTTATCGTCAAACGTGGAATGTATAGAAGAATGTATACACTTAAGATTACACACAATAAACAAGGAAACCTTCGGCGGAAATTTTCAGAAATAATTAAGACGTTAGGAAAATGTTCTGAATAAAGATGACAAATGTGTTCTAAATTGTGATGAAAAAAAACATAAGATCAGGGGTAAAATCATTTATTGGTTCAACAAAAATCATAAAACAAATTCAAATAACAGGACGATCATTTGCAAGGCAATTATTGCCATGAAGAAACTCAAAACAATCAATTAAAAATCAGTTACATATGCGGCATTGAAACCCATCATCGTTGCTACATTGAGCATGGAACCAATTAAGACACGATAGGCATTTCCTCCAGCCATAACCATCGGTCGAATCAGAAAAACAATCTCCACACAGCTCACACAAAGTATCCTCGCACTGTTCATCCGATGTTTTACCCTTGGCTCGCTTCTTTGACGGCTTTCGTCCTTTTTTGATGGACTTGATAGTTTTTGTTGCCTCAGCAGAAGCCAGGTTTTGACGGTAGACGTCGCCGGTAATCTCCACAGCTTTTTCCGACTTGCGCTTTCGCTTCGTTGCTCTGGGAACTGACATCTTCGGCAAAGGTAAAATTTCCGACGGTGTAATATTGAACGATGAGTTCGGAGAAATTTCAGAAACTGGGCCAACTTGAACGCTAGCAGGATCGGGTCCATCCGTTTGAACCTCATCAGTACAATATTGGTTTCCTGAGTGAGTAACTGAAACATTGGTAGAAACCTGAAGAGGTACTTGCTGCACAGTGGAGTCATCAACTACCATTGGAATTGGCATCACAGTGGCTTCTGGTTGATCAGTTACTTCAGATGGAGCGAAGTCATCGTTGCTGAAGACATGTCTGTTATATGGCCAAATGCCACATTTACGAAAGCCGCTCGTTGCCACACTACCAGAAGCTGCTTTGAGAAACGCGGTACCCATCAGCTCAGAGACGTCGTAAAGTCCAATAGTCCTTGCCGGGTTTTGACGCATGAAATTCTCAGAAGCAGCTGCGTAGTAACTTTTGAAAGGCCCCATGAACGCCACGTCCAAGGGCTGAATTTTGTTACTACAATGTGGTGGCAATACAAGAACAGTGACAAAATTTGCACGAGCTCTTTCGGCAAAAGCCAGATTTTTCGTATGGGAGCTGTGTCCATCAATGATTAGGAGTGCAGGGTTTTTCTTGGTGGGATTCACGTTCTCCAGGAAATGGTCGAACCAATCGAGGAAGACTTCACTGGTCATATAACCGGAAGGGTTACAATTGAACTTTGTCCCATTCGGTGCTCCTCTCTTAAGCGCATCGTGCATGCGCACACGGGGGAAAATCATGTACGATGGCACATGCTGTCCGGTTGCGGACATACACATAACAACCGTCGTCAGTACGCCCCTCTCAGCCGATGTTAAGGAACCTACTTGCTTCTTTCCCTTTTTAGCAGCATTTTTTAGCTTTTTCGGAGGAACCTGTAATTGTTAAATTTATGTTAAGTAAATTATGAGCAGGTATAAAAAAGCTGTCTAGCTTACGGTGCTTATTCCGGTTTCATCAGCGTTAAATATACGCGCCGGCGGAAACTGATGGCTGTCCAGCGTGCTCCGAAGAAGGTCGAAAAATGCTCCCACGGAAACCTTGTTAAAGCCCCATACACGATCTGCAGATGTGGCTTCCGGCTTCCGGAAGGAAAGGGTTTGATTCCGTCGAAGGAAACCATCAAGCCAGTTCCTACCGGCCATCTTCAGCTTGTGGTTGAATGGATGGGGAATACCGTTCCTCTCAGCTAACTCATACGCCAGTTTTTGTACGTCCTTCATAGTGATCCCATAGAATCGGGCCTCCAAATCCAGCAAGTGTTGAACCAGCTCCGTCTCTTGTTCGGCTGAGAAAACCGACTTTTTCGATCCCAGGCCTTTTTTCTTCTGTGGTGACACTATCCACCTAGCGAGCGTTATTCGTGGGATCTGGTACTTGATGGATGCTGCATTTACGGACATTCCACATCCAACAGCATGTTTTGCTGCTGCCATTTGTGTGTTTGTCCAACTCTGCCTTTCGGTTTTTCGTTTGTAGACCCGAGTCATCTGGAGAAGAATCTGTGATTAGACACACTGTTCATTTTACCCCCATCGTTCACTGTTCATTTTGCCCCCGCAGCAATTTATTTTTTCAAGGGCTTTTTGAAAACGGTTTTTGATGAAAATACTTAGGTACCTACGACTTCTTTCGATAGATCAACGACAATACGATGTGTGAACAAAACTGGATCAACCAATTGAACGGATATCAATTTTTCACCTCAAAAAAGCTTATTAATCACGAGCAGAAATTTACATCACAGCCAGTACTGAGCAGGTGATTTTGGTTTTGTTTACCTTTTTCACTTTTTGACAGTTCTTGATCGGTACAGGGTGGCTCAAAAGACTTGAAATACTTATAGGACAGGGTGGATAAGCATTTGGAAATAATTTCTACTGTTTTTTCGGTCATTTGACTACCTGTTCATTTTACCCCACCTGTTCATTTTACACGCAGTTCCCCTATATATTAAAATCAGTCGCCACAGATATTGTCGTATCGATCGTCTGATTTGAGCTGTCTATTTTCTGTATTCGTCTCCACTCAAGGAAGGTTTGTACGAAGAGAAAAAAATGAAATTCACGTTGACGCATTTATTTTCATGTTCATTTTTTTTTTTATTAAATCGTTTATTTTTACAGGCTCAGTTACATAAGTTTCAAGGAGCCAAACTCCTATCTGTATTGTTACAAGTATATATAATCATTTTTCATTAATTCTAGTGTTAATGAAGTAGAGAACCGATTACTCGCGGTTTGCTCGAGTTTAGAAAAAAAAAATAAGAAAAAGGATATAAGGATATGTTGACAATGTTCACACTCACATTCATCATACTCAATTCTTAAGCCTATCTTATATCTAATATGTATTTATATTTCACCTTATTCTATTGTTAGTAAGAAGGGATTTAATTTCTCGCGAAGGAAAAGGAAAAGGAAAATATAAGGATATAAGGACAATCACACACGAAGATCGATAACTTTTAAGAAGACATATATTTGGGACATGTAATCAAGGTCTAACCGAGCCAACACATCTCTCACCGGCACATTGGGCTGTCTTCCTCTGGCCCGAAGAGAGTTTTCTAAATTCGATCTGGCAACAAGATACACCTCGCACGACCAAACAACGTGTTCGATGTCGTGGTAACCTTGGCCACAAGCACAGATATTGCCATCGGCAAGATTAAAACGAAAGAGTAGCGCGTCTAACGAACAGTGATTGGACATGAGTCGAGAGAAGGTGCGAATAAAGTCCCGACTCAAGTCCAGACTTTTGAACCATGGTTTGAGGCTAACCTTAGGGATAATCGAATGAAGCCACCGACCCAATTCATCTTCGTTCCATTTACGTTGCCAGTTAGCGATGGTATTTTTACGGACTAAAGAATAAAATTCATGGAAGGCGATTTGACGCTGATAAATATCGCCTTCAATTGCACCTACCTTTGCCAATGAGTCAGCCCTCTCATTACCCGGAATTGATCAATGTGAAGGGACCCAGACAAAGGTAATGACATAACAGCGTCTGGTTAAAGCACTCAAAATTTCTCGTATTCTCTCAAGGAAGTACGGCGAGTGCTTTTCCGGCCTCACTGAACGGATAGCTTCGACAGAGCTAAGACTATCCGTTACAATGTAATAGTGTTCAACAGGTCGTGAGGCGACGCTGTCCAGCGCCCAGTGTATTGCTGCCAATTCAGCAATATACACTGAGCAAGGATTCTGAAGACTGTGGGAGGTGCTAAAAAATTCGTTGAACACTCCAAATCCTGTGGACTCATTCATAGAGGACCCATCAGTAAAGTACATATTATCACAATTGATATGCCCATATTTTGCATTGAAGATCGTAGGAACGATCCCCGATCGATGATAATCTGGAATTCCATGGATTTTCTCCTTCATGAACAGATCAAAATGTACAGAGGAATTGATGTAGTCAGGAAAACAAACACGGTTGGGAATATACGAAGAAGGATCAACCTGCATGGAGATGAATTCATGATATGAAGTCATGAATCCAGAATGAAAATTTAGCCCGATCAGCTGCTCAAAATTTCCGATCACCAATGGGTTCATAACCTTACACCGGAAGAAGAACCGAAGAGATAATAAATTGAAGCGATCTTTTAGTGGGAGTAGGCCTGCCAAAACCTCGAGACTCATGGTATGCGTTGAGAGCATACATCCCAACGCGATACGGAGACAAAGATACTGAATTCGCTCGAGTTTAATGAGGTGTGTTTTGGCAGCTGATTGAAAACAGAAACTGCCATACTCCATCATACATTATAATATCTTTCGATACAACATTATAATATCTTCTGGATGGGCTCCCCACCAGGTGCCGGTAATTGTACGGAGAAAGTTTATGCTTTGTTGGCATTTTTTACTCAGATACCTAATATGGGCCCCCCAAGTACATTTGGAGTCGAACCAGACCCCAAGATACTTGAATGACATAGCATGAGTGATTGGTTTACCCAAAAGTTGAAGCTTTGGTTTTGCTGGTCTATGCTTCCTAGAAAAAACCACCATCTCTGTTTTCTCCGTGGAGAATTCGATCCCTAGCCCAATGGCCCAGGTTGAAAAATTGTTCAAAGTATCTTGTAAGGGTTCTTGCAGGTCGAATTCTTTTGATCCTACGACAGACACTACTCCATCATTTGCAAGTTGTCTTAAGCTGCAATTTTGTGTAAGGCAATTGTCAATGTCGCTTACATAGAAGTTGTACAAAAGGGGGCTTAAACATGAGCCCTGAGGGAGGCCCATGTAAGAGACCCGACTTACTGCCGAATCTCCGTGAGAAGAATTCAAATGTTTCTCACAAAGCAAGTTATATAACATATTATTCAATAGAGGCGGTAGACCCCGAGAGTGTAATTTGTATGACAAAACCTCTATTGAAACAGAATCAAAGACCCCCTTTATGTCCAAGAATACTGAAGCCATTTGTTTTTTTTCGGCGTAAGCCATTTGAATTTCTGAAGAAAGCAACGCAAGACAATCATTCGTCCCCTTGCCCCTGCGGAACCCATATTGTGTATCTGAGAGTAAGCCATTCGTTTCAACCCAACGATCAAGGCGAAACAAGATCATTTTCTCCAACAATTTCCGTATACAAGACAGCATTGCTATTGGGCGGTACGAATTGAAGTCGGACGCGGGTTTTCCGGGTTTTTGAATAGCTATAATTCGCACTTGTCTCCAATCATCTGGAACAACATTATGCTCCAGAAACCGATTGAATAAATTCAATAAGCGATGTTTCACCACATCAGGGAGGTGTTTCAACAAGTTGAACTTAATTCTATCTGTTCCTGGAGCCGAATTGTTACAAGAAAGGAGAGCAAGAGAGAATTCTACCATCGAAAACTCGGAATCAAGATCGCACCTATCTTGTGGTATATCTCGAACAATTTTTTGCACAGGAACGAAATCGGGACAAACTTTCCGTGCAAATTTAAAAATCCATCGATGTGAATATTCTTCGCTTTCATTCGATGAAGAGCGATTTCTCATGTTTCGAGCCACTTTCCATAATTTTTTCATTGACGTTTCTCGTGACAAACCTCCCACGAAATTTCACCAATAAGCACGTTTTTCCCTTTGATCAAGTTTTTAAATTGATTTTCAAGGTCCAAATACGTTTGAAAATTCTCAATGGTTCCACGTTTTCGAAAAGCTTTAAATGCGTTCGATTTATCCTGATAAAGCTTGGAACATTGGCTATTCCACCATGGATTGGGAGGCCTTCGACGAATAGTGGAGCCTGGGATGGGTTTCGTTTGAGCGCGAACCGCGCACATGTTCAATTGGTTTGAAGCTAAAATGCCAATGGAGAAACTATTCACTCACCCTCCATATATACCTTCCTTGATTTTATCCATACAGAACACAAAATCCATCTCGTCCAGGGCACAGAGGGCAGTTTTCAGTATATCTTATTCCACTCCCGCATATTTCATTGTAAAACTAGCTGACCCGGCAAATTTCGTCCCGCCCAAAATTTATTATCAATACCTCCAAACATTCACGTTTTCTTACTTACGATCATGGGTCCAATCGCAGAACTGTTCATTGTTTCATCTTCTAATTGACCCTTTACAATTTACTTTTAATATAAATTTCCTAGGACTTCTACCAAAACTCGTCATTATAATATCAGATTATTTTCAGACACAATTCTCGATTAAGATTTTTCAATCACTTGCAAATAACATGTTTCTCCGTTACATCGAATATATGTTTGACACAGAAAATATGATAGAATGAAAATAGCTCTAAATCGGATAATTCCTTCTTCGAGTTTTGCTCTTATCAACACATTCGGCGATCCATTTTTATTTATATAGATAGAAGAAAATATAGGAATGCGTTTTATCAGTTTAAAATCCATTTCCACATTCGAACAAAAATCAATTTCGTTGGCGCAAACATCAAATGGACTAACAACGCTTGTCACCGGGGCTCTGCATAGTCATAGTCAACTGAGGATAATCAGCTGACTATCTGACTAACTATATCCGTATTCACTTAGTAATGACTTTTGGCTTCTTCACGCAGTTTCACCGCCAAATCGACTAAACAGTCAGTCGGGCGTTTAGTCGCTACCTTCCTCTACCGACTCGACTATATCATTTCATTCTTTCCAGTCAAATTGTCCTCATTGCATTTTGAAGTGACTTCCTCCAAAACGAATTTGTTCCTCTCTTTCTCTCTCCCATGCACGTGTGAATGCATCGATGTTTGAGTTCAACGTGGTTTGACATACACTACAGGTGAGCTAGATTCTTTTGTATCGTACATGAAAATTACTCACACGTATAAAATAGCGCACAGTGTGTGTGCGCTATTTTGCTCTCCATTTACTAATACTAACGCGAGGACCTTTATAGCATACTTGATAAATGTCTAAGTTCGTTGGTTTGAGTTCACGATGGGTGGACAATAAACCGTCCATTGATGGGGTAACTACTTTTTTGCATCAGAAATCAAGTTTTCGTTCCCCTTTATATGGACGTAAACTATGATTGCGTACGCGGGTATAAAATTAGTGTCAGGGGAAATGGAAGTGTGGATTGAAGTCAGTTGAATGAAAAGGAAGATTTGTATTCATTAGTCGAGTCAGTTAAAATAACCACTGACTAGACTAGTTCACCAGTCATCCTCGCTAGTCAACGCTAGTCAATTCATTTTCTAGTCAAGTCACTTTTTGTTGTTGGCAACTGCTGAAGCAGTTCTAGTCCAAGCGAAGCTACTGAGAGTAGAGTCGGTCCTCAGTTTTCATCTTCGAAGATTTCGGACCCAGCTTGTCACTGTGTAATTATAGAACATATGGGAATTGAATTAACCGATTTTTTTCCATTCCCATTCAGAGTTTTCCTCCTTTCAAGAGGAGGGAGGGGTGTCATACCATAATACAAACATTTCTTGTACCCAAAAACCCTCACATCACAAATTTGGTTCCGTTTGCTTGATTGATTCTCGAGTTATGCGAGTGTCAAACCACCAGAAATCCATTTATATATATATATATATATATATATATATATATATATATATATATATATATATATATATATAACGATGAATCACCATGTTTCTGGTGCCATCACTCGATTGTACCTTTGATGTAGTGACCGAACAGTACCCTAATAATATAATAATAAATAAAAATAAATCGGTCCTCTTCGGGCACAATATTAAGAAAAGGATTAATAATGTATTTTTTCAAACATATCCAAAATCAGTGCAAAACAAATAGCCTAACGTAATCTTATGTCAAATTTGCGGTTGTCTTGGACACAACGCTACTGATTTTTTTTGTCCTGCAAATAATTTGCCAGATTATAAGCATTCTTGGGGACTTTGTGACAAAAACGAATTTGAGCTTGCTAGGGACATCACCGTATACAAATTTTGTCCGGGAAGCCGGGATTCTGTCCAGGATGCACCCTTCGGACTTCGTAAGGGCCTCATTATACAACTTCCATATAACTCTTTTGGTCATTAGATTCTGCTTCAGTGTCCAATTTGGTTGCTTACTGGCCCGAAAAGATCGATATCTTTCTCGCAAACGATTCCTTCTGACGGTTCTTTGGCTGGCATTGAATTCCTCATAATCCGACAACCCTGGGTTTGCCCTAATAGTCAAATGCAGCTTCCGATCCTTAGTTCCAATATGACGCTCGCTATAACCCTGCCGATCGATAATATGCCGTTCACGGACATGTTTGAGAACGCTGCACATAGTCGATTTGGCCAATTTTAACTACTTCGCACTTTTCAGAACCAGACCATTTTTCTTTTCAGAACCAGACCACGGATTTTTTGAAGTGGGTGTCCAAAATTATTTAACAAAATGAATCGTGACGAACTTTTCAGCACTGAAAAAGGAAATATTTCAAAACAAACTGATGCCAAAACATCCGACCACAAGGAGCGTTGCAGTAAAATAAACAGTGCGTCCAGATATTAAATTACTCGAGCTTTATGCTGACTGCAGTTTGTCGAGAAATGTTAAAAAAGGATGAGAAGATAAGAACTACTAGAACTGTTTACATCACCATCTAATATTTGCGAGAGGAGCTTAAGCTAAGGTCCTAATATTTTATAATTGCATCGAATAATGAAATCTTGGAAAGTCCCGTGCGAAAATTGGACACTAAACATTGAATCAGTTTTATATTGCTAAAAATTATGTACAAGAATTGGCATTTCATTACAGGATTAACTATTCTGGTATCACAGACTGTGTTTTCATTATTGGTGGGTCATGTCATTACGAAAACCAGTGAGGCAGTGCCATTGTTAGGTAGTTTTTTTTTTCAATTAAACATGTGTAATTTTTAGACACAACTTAAACAAGACCGTTATTTAGTACTGCAACAATAATTCTATGCGAATAAAGCAAAATTAAAAAAGAAGCTTTTAAGTAATGAAAAAGTAATGAATCAATATTCAGCAGAGACTCGTAAGAGAAACTTTAATATATGATAAAAGGTTACCCTTTCAATAAATTATAAAATGGCATAGTCAGATTTATACAATATATTGCATGAATAAAAAGGATACTGGGCTTAATTTGATATATTTAGATTTATGTATTTTATGCAAATTTAAGAAAAAAAACAAAGCACACGTAATTTTCATCTACAGATTTGTTTCGTTGAATATCTAAAAATAAATGTACAATGTAAAAACTTCTATGGACTAATAGTTATTTACGCATAATAAACTATATGTGCTGCTCGTGGTATTTAGTACACTCACCTATTAGATTGTAAGATAACAAAATGGAATACTCCCAACGAGAATACAATTTTAAATAAAGCTTCGTTATTATGCAATCAACATAAATTAATATTCATATATTTTATAAATGAATTTTGATCAAAACTTCAACTGAAAAATATTTACATCAAATGAATTTGGTGCACTAGAATTCATTTGAGTTATTCTTCAATTTTTCACCAAGCTTCCGCCACTGTAGACTTGAAACATAACTGTAAACCGACGCTGGCGCGGTGACATAATTTTCTCGGAAATTTTCTGTATGTACTTCCTCTACTACTCCTGCAAATTAATTCAATGTTGGAACAATTCTGGAAAAGCATATAATTGCAGTATTAACTGAGAATTAAAACTTTCAACACAAGTTAGTTTCTACAACAACATACGAGGGCAGCCCTAAAAACTAAAATTTTGGAAAAGTGGCTATTTATTTCCCAACATAGTCTCCTTTTAACTTGATACACTTGACCCTACGATGCACCAACTTCTATAATCCATCTAAAAATACGTTTTCTCGAGGTCTGCAAAGTAGGCCTCCGTGGTGGCGATGACCTCCTCATTCGACTCATTTTTCTACCCGGCGAGTGACTTTTTCAAGTTTGGAAACAAAAAAAGTCGCACGGGGCCAAATCTGGAGAATACGGTGGATGGGGCTGCAGTTCGTAGTGCAATTCGACCAATTTGGCCTTGGCGACGGCGGAATTTCCATTTTTCCCACTTTTCTAAAATCCGCGGGCACGCCCACTTCCACAACTACGAGTCTGATTCGGCTGAAATTTTGACAGTAGCCGTTTACGAGAATGTACTACACGATAAGTAATCTCTCTTGCGATACTGACACCATCGGGCGATGAGGCTAAGTACTTACCGGACCGCCCTCGTATGTTGAACATCTTACTACTTCTAGATAAGGAATTGATTGTTCCTAGAGTATAATAGTGAAGATATTGCTTATGGTAGAGTGACGAATAAAGAGGCCTATGTCGGTTCCCCAAGTATACCCATTTGGCATTTGGCGTACGTTCAGCCTTGTGTTGTCGGGCACAATGGATTCATATGGTCGGAAACAAGTCAAATCGATAAAGTAAATAAGCTCATGTCAGTTACCTTCATTGTTGCACTAAACGTCTCGTTGGTTCTCGTGTTGGCTTTTCCCACTTCAGGAAGGAATTTTGGAAGGAATTCTGACATTCCTGTCTTTCCGTCTTTCCGAGAGAAAAAATACAAAAATTATCTGTATGAAGCGCGATGAATGATTTCAGATATTCATCTTTATTCTGGAATCCGATCGAATATACGCCCACTAATGCGGATACAGATAATACTCTTAACATTTTATCATTAGTCCACATATCTATCGACATTGCAAATTTTTTTTCTCTTCTATTAAGGTGATTTACGGAGTTAAGTGACACGTTGGTCACAATCTATTTCGTGGTTCGTAAAAGTATGACAGGACTGTCGAACTTGTATGATTTGTCCAGTTTCATGTTTATCATTTTCAATATGAATCGTGTAATAACCAAAACAACATGTATGGGTGTGTGGCTTTTTAATGTTTTCTACAATAAACATAATTCTGCTGTGATGATGTTTACGTGTTCCTCAAGTCAGATTAGAGAAATGTAGTACTCCTTAAGGGTTATTTTATTGTTGTTCGGACGATAAATCGAAATTGAAAGGATAAAAACGTTGCTATGGATTATTCTATAGGTATTCTACAATGTTACACCTGACTTATCCGGTCGTCAAAAGGTGCTATTCGATGCTTTAAATGGTAAACCGAAGACGACTGTAGACCAACAGATAGCGGTAGCGGTCTCGACTATGAATATCGGAAAACAACATTGGTTGGTTTGTTGTTACAAAGCTAGACGGCACTAGGCATAGAAGTGCATAACAAGCAAATAATTGAATTAAACGGTGTGGTTCTAGAAAATATAAGGTGCTACGAAGGAGGAGAAAAAAACATTTTACCTTTATACTGAACATGAACCAAGATACTTGGTGAAGTATTGTGAACAAGACCAAGTCATCAACGACGCATTTCTCCGTTATGTAAGTAACAACATCTTAAGAAGTATGATTTGACCACTCCATTCCACTTCGTTCTGATCGATGGAATGAATTTAATGTTCTTAACATTTTATTACCACAGCTTTTTTCGGAAAACATGTGGCTGTTGAAGCAGCAACAACGAAGTGTTATATGTATATATCAAATTGTAGTTCATATAAATATTGATAAATATATTTTATTTAAAACCCAATAATAACATTTGTTCAAAATATATATTATATATATATATATATATATATATATATATATATATATATATATATAATAAATGCAAACATCTTAATATCACTGAGATCTTTTGTAGTAAAACGTGTATTATACTGAATGCTCCCTTCATTGGATTGGAACCCCTCTTTCTACTTAGTATTCACTTTTTCGGTAAATGTTTCGTTCTAATTACTTTTAATTACACTCGCTTTTTAATGTACTGAAAATATCAAGCACGTTCTTGCTATTGCTTGAGGATTAGTCAGCTTAGCGACACATTCATGTTGTGAGATAAATATTGCATTGAACATTGTGTCAGTAGAGTAGTTTAAGCATTAAATACGAATACTACTTGCATGATGCACAGAACAGTCATCAGTTGGAATTATCAACCACAACATGTAACATAATTTCAGGTACATATTTCAATTGCATTATGTTCATGGTCGCTTCATCTGTGGTACTCACAGTTGTGGTTCTGAATTATCATCATCGAACGGCTGACATACATGAAATGCCTCCATGGGTATTAGAACGAATATATCGTATTATGAACCAATATGTCAAGTGATTGATCCTTCCTCGTTCTAGATTAAATCTGTATTCCTTCAGTGGCTGCCTTGGATTTTACGTATGGGACGTCCCGGTAAAAAAATTACACGTAAAACCATAATATTAACGAATCGAATGAAAGAACTCGAATTGAAGGAAAGATCATCGAAATCATTGTTAGCGAATGTGTTGGATATAGAAGATGATTTCAGGCATACGAGTGGGGGAATCACTGGTTCAACGACGGCGATAAGTACATCTGGGTATGCGAAAAACACGTCAAGTGAGTAAACTACGGTTTAAAACTCCCTCCATTCTGTAGTTTTTCCAGACCTACCACAGTGGAAGAGCACCATTCCATATCTGGATGCTCGCATAAGGATTTGCATTACATTCTGAAAGAATTGCAATTCATAACAAATCGTATGAGGAAAGCAGACGAAGAAGCGGAATTGATCAGTGACTGGAAATTTGCCGCAATGGTTGTAGACAGGTAGGAACAGAACGATCTTTATTTATTTTGATACATATGCTCAACATATATTACTTGGGTCTCACTACTATTTCAATAGAATCATCGGGATAATGTTTCAGTGCTAGAAAGGTTAGGCTATTTAAAAAATCGCACTAAGAAACAGTAACTCACATATGGAACTGTATATCGTTGATGTGCTCTGTTGCGTTTCAAACATGATTTTGATGGAAGCTTTGAAAGTAGTATATGCATTATGATTACAGAATGTTAGTTTCAAATCAAAACTTTATATCAAATCTTAATAATCTAATAACAAACTTATAAGTTTCCGTTTTTTTGCACGAAAGACACATTTATTTGAATAATAACACGAATTGATACATTATTTAAAGTATTGAGCATCGCTAGCCTATACGTTTTCCCATCTTTTCGGCAATTTACGGATTCCGGGTATTGTCATGAAGGGATATTTTCAACTCGTGTCTGGTCTAGGATTGGGCGATCTTTATAAAAAGATCGATCTTGTCGAATCGATTTTCCAAACGGTGTAGGGATCAATCCACTGATTAATCGGTACCAAAGAATCGTTCTTTGAAAAAATTAATACTTTGTTTCAATTTATCTACCTATTCTATATGAGTGTCGTCCAAAAAATTCATCATTCATCATTTTTCAGGTCATTCATCTTGTGAAAAAAAACGTTGAGGCGATCTGGCGTAGTGGTAACATCTATACCTCTCACGCAAAGGTCACGAATTCAATTCTCACTCCCGACATTCTTCCAAAAATGGGAGTAAAAAGTGACGAACAAAAGCGTTGAAAGTCACTAAAATAGAGATAAACAAAATCTTGTGAAAAAGCATTATTAGAAATTCAACAACTGGTCCCATAAATCTCCCATAAAAGCCAATAGTGCCATCGTCTGTAGTTTAGTCGAAACCGATTCTTAATTTTTCCACCAGTTCTAAAAACAGACTTTCCCTTGGAATTGATGTCAACATCTAGTTCAGTAATCTTATGAACCACTGGATACAATTTTTATTTTTATTTATTGCTTTAAATCATTTGACTCACACTTGTTCTAAATGGGTTTCTTAAAGCTAAATCGAATACAATGGTCAAACAGTATAAAGACAATACATAATTATTCATCTACGAGTGAGTCGTCTTTAAAAGGTGTCCGAAGAGATATTGGTCAAATAGGTCGAACACATCGTTGAAATGGACCGACATATAACGAACAGGATTGTGCAACGCATAGTTCACACCGCGTCCTTCAAGGTACAAGAAGTTTCTAACACGAAGAATACGTTCAGGCGCATACATATTAATTTGGGCAAACAGTGCTGGGCAGTCGGTTCCTCCGGTCAAAAGTTTGGCGATAAACATAGCTTGAGCATTGAAACGTCTTCTTTCCAGCGTCTCCAGTCCCAAAAGTTGACAACGCTCCTCGTACGGTGGCAAGTTTTGTGGATCCCATCACGGAAGATTCCGGAGAGCATGTCGTACAAATTTCCGCTGAATAGGCTCAATCCTAGAAATCCAGCTAGCTTGAAATGGGCACCACCGACAACGCTGAACTCCAGTTCAGATCGAACTATTGAGCAGTATAGAGTTCGCAGACAGTGTGGATCACGGGATTCGCTCGTAATTTTGAGGATGAATCCCAATTGCCGGTTGACTTTAGCGATAATTTCGTTGAAATGCAGTCGAATATCAAGGGTCACTCCAAGGTCGCGGATGTGGATCACTCGCGACAGGACTTCTGATGATGATGATGATGAACCACCTCTACAAAAGGGCCAGAGATGGGGTAGCTGAAAACAATAGGCTTGAGCTTCCGATGAAATGAAATAGCTCTGCATTTCGAGATGCTGAGCGACATCATATTTCTCAAACACAGTTCTTCAAAACGTTCGACCATATCCTGAAACCTCTGACAATCTAGTGCGTTCCTGATTATCATATAGATTTTCACGACATCCAGTTGGAAGTAGCGAGGACAATTCGTTGATGAATAGTGAGAACAATGGGCCTAGGACCTTTGTAGGAAGAAACGTTTGTCTCCTTTCTTGTGTACTGGAAAAAACTGACAGCTTCCATAGCGAAGGAAACATACCCTGCTGTAGAGAAGTTTTGAACACACATTTTTTTCAGTACACAAAGAGGAATACCATCCGGGCCGGGATTCAAACAATACTTTAGTTTGCGGATCACATCTTTCGCAACATTACTGGTAACTCGAAAGATGTCGAGATTCAATAAGTTGGTTTGATTGTCCCTAACGGCAGCACAATTTGCATTTCGTAGGAAGAACGGCAATTGAACGCTTAATGTGAGCAGCGAAGAGATTGCATTTCTCGAGTGCAGTGTTAGCAGAGTGGTTCTCTATAAACATGTTTACGGACAAGCCTGTTTCCATTCTCTTGGAGTTGACAAAAGGACCAGAAAAGCTTGATCCTACGGAAATTTCCCTGCATACGCCTCGTATACTGCTTAATAGAAAGCGATTGTTCAAACGGTATTCGTTGCTTGTCCGGTTCAGCTCTTGTTTTGCAAACGGACAGCGCAGCCTATAGAAACGTAGGAGAGCAGAGGATCGCAATCTCTTCAGTTCTCGCAGACGTCTATTGCCCCAGACTGATTTCTGAGCAGTCCTCCGCGCAGGTACGCAATCAGCGATGATGCGAATTACGACATCAGTAAACCTGGCAGCTTCAGCATCCATATCCTCGATGGTCTTCAGAAATTCCCAGTCGACTTGAGCAGTGGCTTGATGTAATGTAGCGAAATCAGCTTTCTGTAAATAGAGGCACATCTTCAAATCCAGTTGGCGACGGTAGATTGACGTCAACCTCTAGTACTGGATGATCGGTGTCGAGCGGGATAACTGGATCGGCGGGCTCGGTGATCGAGCACCTTGATGAAGCTGCATCATTTACTAGCACTAGATCGTGGTGCACCTGTGACCGAGTGGTTAGCGACTCACATTATCATGCCGGGTGTTCGGGTTCGATTCCCGTTCTGGCCGGGGGATTTTTCGCCAAAGAAATTTCCTCCGACTTGCATTGTGGTCACGCGTATTCTAGAGCTCGCCCCTCGGAATACATTCAAGGCGTGTTATTTGGCTTAAGAATTTTCAACTACGTATTAATAAATGACGCTAGTTAATGCACACGTTGAGACGACAAAAGTTCCACAGGGAACGTCAACGCCATTCAAGAAGAAGAAGAAGATCGAGCAAGCGGCTAATCCTGTTCAACACTAAATTGATCTGCGCTGCGGAAACTGAATCCATCGAGTGAGGCCGAGGAAGCAGTCGAAAACCATTATCGTGAGCAGTCAATAGAAGGTGGAGCATTCGACAGGATGTTCCGCACTAAACCAGACTGATTATAGTCACCGAACACAAACGTAACATCCTGTTCTTCAAGCTGAGAAATGATGGCTCCAGTGGAATCAATATGCTAAGAACTTCCACAAGCATGCTGCACTACAGCTGCACTTTTCGTCCAATGGAAACATAAAAATCAAAACATCTCGCAAATGGTGCCTATTTGCAACGAACTCGACGTTTTCAACGCAGAAAAAAAAATTATTTGTTTTTCAATACTCAAAAACGAGTATTTGACACAAACAATATTTGGTTGACAGATGTCGACACTTCACGATTCATCAAAAATCGTCAGCTGTTATTGTCAGTTGTTTGTTGAGCCCAGGTAGATAAATTTGCCGACCACCTCGAACTTGACGCCGTCGATTACACTACTACACTCAGCCCCTCCTGCTTTTTTTAGTCTTAGACGCATTGGTACCAATCCCAATGAATCCTAAATCGTATTTCAGTCGGGTATACAAGTCCGCAACCATCGAATGTGTTCCTCCAGCTCCACATTGAGCAATTACTGCCATCTTTTCATGTCAGCTTTACTTTCATACTCAAGGACCTGCCTGCGCGCTGTCCAAGTGTTCCTCGTAGTTCTGCCTCCACCTTTCGATCACCTAGCGTTTGTTCAACAAGATGTCGCCTTCTTTGTTTCTCCTATATATTTCTTGCCCAAAGCTTTTTGCGTGGCGTATAGTTTATTGAAAAACTTCCGAGATTCTCAAGAGCGCTGAAGCAGGTCCATCCCTTCATACTCTTTCTATTCCAGACGGTATCCAGCGCTGAGCTTTGTCTGATGTCATTGACGACTGAAGTTTAGGACGCAGTTTGATTATTAACAGATAGTGGTTTGAATCGATGTCAGCGCCACGATAGGCTATCCCCTCGATTCGTAGTTTGGGCCCCCTTCCCTGTCAGCATGCGATTAAGTCCCGAATCTTCACTACCGTATCCCAATCGTCACCCCGATGAAGTAGGCATAAAAATAGAGATGCTAGTGGACTTCAGAAGGGATCTATTGCACGACTGCAGGTACACGAGGTATCGCTGGAACGATTTATCAAGTCAATCAACAGGGGTTTTTTGGAACTCTCTCGAGCCTCCGTTCGAGATGATGTGCTTTCAAAGATTGGTCCACATTCTAGTAGGGAAAAAGTACTTGATAGCATTTTTCTACCACTACAGCACTTGTTCGCTAACAGAACTGGAAGGGCAACCTAGTTTCCGAATTCCACTCGCTTCCACTTAACTGGGCTGACATGTCAAATAGCAATAAGACAAAGGGGAACATCGATGCATTGTTTGATTGGCACTGAAAAAAAATCGTGCGCTTGAGAACGTTTCAATTTGATCTGTACATTGTAACGTTCCTCATTGAACTTTCTCAGCATTAAACATCGTGAAATTGACACAAAAGGTTTCCACTAAAACTTCGAAATAATGTCAATTTTTATAACTTCTGAATGAATATGACGTATATTATTGATCACAACTGCTTTTTAACTGAGTTGCAGCCCAGTGGACGCAAGTCCCAGTTAAAGAGCAGTCCAGTTAAATAACACCCAGATAGTGAACGACTACTGTATTTGTGATAGTGATACTGTATTTGTGATCCTGTGATGTTTGTGTCACAGTTCTAGTTTAACCCTGAAGGTTGAATCTTCAAGTGTAATAGGAGAGTTAAACGGCTACTGATATATAATATATTCGTCAAATATATACCGGGAATTAGTATTTTCCAAAGATAACGCTTTATTTATTATCTGAATTTATATTATCGCCTTCAAAATAGGTCCCTTCTGAAACAATACAATTTTCACAAAAAAAAAATCCAGATGTCGAAACGTTTTTTTTAGCCTTCAGTTCACACAGCGAATTCGTTTTTATGTCTACAATACTGTCAAAATGTGTTCCACGAAACGATAATTTGAGTTTTTGAGAAAGGAAAAAGTCACATGGGCCATATCTGGGAGTATGGTGCTTGTTCACATTCGTGCCATTTTTGTTTAAAAGTTCATTCACAGTACTGAACATTATCGTGGTGCAAAATACCAAATGTATTTTGCAACATTTTCAATGTTCCATATCAAAAATCCCCGAGCACAAAACACAAACCAAATGACAGATCGCGCTCAAAATTTACATTAGGACCAGCGACACGAACTAAAAAAAGGCAGATCTATGGAACAAGGTTCGCCCATTCGCTAATCATATTTAACTCGAAACAATCGTCGAATTCGCGAAAATTTAAAGAAGGCAGGCTCTCTTAACCATTTAGCTATAAATTTCACAACACACAACATTTACAAAAATTCCCCATTTCAATATAAAATCATAATCAAAAACAATTTCAGTTCAATATGACGTAATACTGTGTTGCATAGAATACATTTTCGAAACAGAAAAGTAAATTTTCATTCATTATTTTTTATTTAAGAAATGTGTTAATGTCATCCTGTAAATTCACGGCTGTTAAGTGGTTTTCACATTTTGACCCACCTGGCAGTATGTTAAGCGCTTTGATTTACACCAGCTTGAGAGTTTGGTCGTTCTCGCGAGTGACAGTGGTCTCAAAAATTGCATTTGCGACCCGGACATGTTTGACGCTGTCAAATGCTGTGTATTAGTATATGGATGCCCTAAAGATGGAGCAAGGCGCCTCTATATATACCATGTGAAACAATCATATGAAATATGCACTTTCAGCCATATTGGAATTGCTGTCGGTATTGTTTACAAACAGCTGCCGGCGACTCTCTACAAACTGCCACAACGCTTATTGGAACGATATCTACTATGTTCGGCTTTCGCGAATTTATGTGAAAAAGAAGAGATGATTTTGTAGAATTTTATTCTCATTCAGTTCATCCACTACTCTCGCATGTGAAAATGCAAAATGGCGTATCCTAGCAATAACAAAACAAACAACCCCCGCTCCACAAACCGTAATCCCCTTCTCATTGAAGTGATGATGTTGCTTCACCTGTTATACATTTATAGAAGTGCCTTGGGGTGAAGAAGACAGAAAAAAACCCAGGGACGGTAAATAAGAAATTTTGTTTAACACAGTTAGGCCGAGGACATAGTGAATGCGATGCGATGCGTTCGCGCAAGTGGTGGTTGCCAGACGAATTTCATTAATATCTTCACAACCGAACTCATCGAACGAAAATAAAGATTAAGTTGTGAAATTATTATTTTCGTTTGGTTCGATGAATTATATAACTTTATTCTAATTTACATAATGCATATAATTAAAACGTTACGTTAAGGGATTTCCATTTACCATGTTCACAAATAAGAACGATCTCACAATTCAACTGTTTACAAAATGAAGACTTTTATCTGGCATCCTTGTGCTAGGTTGTTTAGTTGTTTAGAATGGAGTGGAATGAAACATCAAAAAACGCGCGATCTAAAGCGATCAGTATGTCATAGCACACGATGAGCTTCAATTAATCGCATCGCATCGCATCGCACCGCACCGCGTTTACTATGTGCTCGACCTTACGATACGATCTATACCAGGGGTGGCCAAACTTTAAGCCATTACGGGCGACTATTTATTCAAATGTTAGGCGGCGGTCTACCAACGTTGACTGTATCAAAAAGGCATTAGAAAAAGAACGTAGTACTACAGAATAAAACAAAGTTTTAACACTCCTGTACTCGCGCGTAAAATCATAACCCGTATACTCGAGCACGCTTGCGCTTGTCTCTGTGCTTGTCTCTGTTTCATTCAGTTTGTTTCATTCATTCAGTTTCACCAGTCTTTTAATTCAGCCTCCTCAAAACAAAATTTGGTCTGTCTATGAGACTGTATGGTCGAGTATAGGTGGGTTAACACGTTACGCCCCGAATTTGTATTGATGTGCTTTCCATTTTATTCGCATCACATAGCAATATCTGTATAGGTCCCAGCTCCCAAAGATACTTATTGCATGAATAGAAAATAGTCTGAAATTCTAGTTGGTCAGTTAGCGCTTTCCTACTAAAAAGCTCAACGTCCGCCCCTGGGGACCGACGTAGGGCTCAACGTGTTAATTAAAGGAAAAACATGGGTCACACTGATCAATATTCAATGATAAATTATTCTATAAAATAAAAATAATTATCGGCTACTAAATAATTGATAAGTAATACTTTATTTTCTGTAATGTCTCATCAATCAATATCGTTGATTTTTTTAAGAAAATTGTCATTTATGAACATACAAATCATTTATATTCCATAAAAATTCACTCAAGATGATAATTGTATTCCTCAATTACCTAGAGGTATAAGAACCCTCTATCGGAAATATTGGAGTCTACTATGTAAATTCAATCGAACGGTCGATTCGATCTATATAACTATCACACCGACCAAACTTTCGTGTTTTGTGAATCAATAAAATCTTATTGAATCGAGTTCTTTCTCGAATATCGACGAATTTCATATTTTGAAACGTTGCCGAAATGTTTCCCAAACAAAAAAATATATGCTGACAACTTTCCCCGACTGTATATATAATAATAATAGCAAAATAGAGCTAACCAGCAAAGTCCTGTTCACCTGTAATTACATAATAGGGGCCAACATTTAATTTACAAATTTCTATTTTTCTCATCCATCACTGTTGCTCTATTCATGACTATATTTCTAGAAAGAAATCTGCACAATTAATTCACATTACTTATCATAGTTTTAAAATTAAAATAACAATACTGCATTTAAACTCGCATTCGCAGTCTTCAAAGGTGAAGTTTTCCCTAAAAAATCAGTTTTTTTTTTATTTTCGAAACCTTATGCCGGATGTTTCCAGCATTTTCAATTGGTCATTTAACAAATAGTATCCTGAAGAAAACTTTGTTGGAATTGTTCCTAGTGACATTTTTTTTAATGAAGAAAAATCTACTCTTACAACTGATATGTTTTACTAAGGTTAGCAAAAGATATTATATATTTAATCCATTGCGTTTGGAGGTGACACTATCCTAGACCAGCTGGCGGGCGCCTAGGAATATATACGCGGGCGACCGATAGATAGCGGACTACCGGGCTACCATCCCTGATCTATACGATACGTCCGGCAAACAAGTTCTCCTAGTAGCATATGTTGGAATTAATACACAAAATGTGTTCTCTCTTTACTGTATTTATATTCTGGGGATTGATTTCAGTAACATCACACACTTGTTAAAATAAACTCTTTTCTATTTTTCAGATTCTGCCTTTTTGTATTCACGTTATTTACGATTATTGCTACAGTCACTGTGCTACTATCGGCTCCACACATAATAGTGCAATAATAATGACTTAAATTTTGATATAAGAACTTGTTATATAGGTGATCTATTAAATTTATAAGATTTTTTAAAACGAAAAAAATGTAAATCACGTTAGCAGTTAATTAGATTATTGAAATAGATTGTAATAAAAAAACGATCAGTTGAAAACTGCCGACAAATAATAATGAACGACAAACACAAATTTAAAGCAACACAAATAAGAATTGATTAATACGTATGAATACATCAATAAAGAGCAAATGGTAAATATTTTCTAAAAAAAGCGAGTATATGGAATAACGTCGGCTGATAGAAAATCGTCGATAAAATAAAGCAACTGTTCCTGCAATCATTACCAAAGCCCTATAAAAGCACTGGAGACAAGCCTCTACACATACAAGCCAAAGATAAAGGCTATATTTTTGCATCCGCGATAATTGAATTAATGTTGGGCTCAAGTAATAGGAAGCCACCAGGAATATATGAGGTTTTCGAAAATCACTGAATGTAACAATAATCTTAGTATAAAATATCGCGACAGGAAGTATAGAATATAACGTCACTGCTATGAAGAATTGAAGAAAACAATGGCGGGTAAAATGTAAGGCTAGTTCTTCAAAAAAATCAATGAACTATTGAAAGAGTCATCTATATGTAGATGGTTAAATATCAAATCAAATTTTAAATTTATAGCGTATATGTTTCAGATATACGCGATAAGCAATTGTTTGTATTCAGATTATATAAGATTAGTATAAAACTTGTTAAAGCGTGGCATCACAGCGCTTAAGTTTTTTTTAAATAAGTGGAGTTAGGTTTATCTATACATCAATTCCATTCCGTGAGCTTGTTTCAAAGGTACGAATGGAGTCAGTCTTCATGGCCTTTTGACAAATGTTACTGACTAAAATTCATAATAAGATCCATTGACGCATATTTACCAATAAAAATATTATTTAACTGTAAAACAATAATGCAATTGAAATGTAATACGTTTACGAGTAACGAATGTGCAATGAAATGCATGTAGATATATAAATTCACTCATGATTTGGAATCCTTAATCCTTAATTTTATTTTCAACCGACACTGAAAACCTAGAATGAAACGTTGAAGTGTTAGACGTTTGTCCATATTTCGTTTTGGTATTATGTTATTATTATTCAAATGTTGACCTTAAACTTGAAAAGTATACTCAAATCTTCAATATATTTTCTCGTTCTAAAAAAATGCAGCCGATTCACATGTCTAACATAACTTGACCATAGTTTTTTAGCTGTCAATAGCTGCAAATTCCGACTAACAGCATATTTTGTGAGTCAACCAAGACCAGCCTCAAAAGATAATCAACAATCTATCTACATTCACAAATAATAGAAATGAAACTGATTCGCGTAAATATCAAAATACGAATAATTTCCCATGAAATATAGCAATCAGAACATTATTATTGAAAGTTGAATATCATATTGATAATTCGTGAACATATTCGGAACCTTTCAGTAATATGTCAATCGGGCATCTAAAATATGAATTAACGGTATAAAAATGTTGAAAAATTTATATGCAAGTAAAGTGTTGAGTATAACGAAAAAATAAATCAGTAAAGTGTTTCGATGAAATTCTGTTATTGTTCAAGATTTTTTGGTCATCAGTATGACTTATATTTAGATTACAACGAAACGGATATAACCGAACTTTTCGCAAATTCAGTTTTTGATTCGCATTTTATCGTATTGGATTATGGAATATGTCCGATAGATGATTTCAATTGCAAAGCATACAAATAGCTCCGCAAAGCTTTTGACTGTTCCTTAGTTATTGTCAGTGATCTTTTATACTTTCCGTTATGATAAACAAATATACATTCTATAATCAATTGAATAAGACGTTAGTCCAAATGGATTTTGCTCAGATCCTTCAATGGCCAAAAAATAATAAAATAGAACACCTTTTTCAAAAATGTAACTGAACTCTAGCGATTAAAGCGCGTCTTCAATGTGTCTTCAATATTAAAATTTTCTCTACAAACACTGCTTCCGCATAAAAGTTTTCGATGATGCACCTTCACCAGGAATTGTTTTTATTCACGAATTCTCCTATAGTGTTCTTATATTTACAATCGCGGTACAACAAGCTCAAGTTTATCCTTTGTTCTTCAAATATTGCCAATAGATAACTGGAACAGTTCGTGCGCTATTCGCCATTGAAGTCATCTATAAAGATAACGCTATCGACTTTTTCTATAACCAATATACAGATACCCAAAATGAGTTTACTTGAACACAAGCACAAACAAAGTTCCATGTATGTCATACACCGCTCAGAACTGGCTTTAATGCATTACATTTTTGTGTTATTTTCTAGCAAAGTTGTATATGAAACAATCGATAATATAAGCACAATAGAGCGCTCTAGAAATCATGCTTTATAACACAATGTTGTTGAAAATGGCATATGTAAATAACCAGTGGTAAACGATCCGAATAATTTGGTGTGAAACTAAATAAATACAATTCAAAATGAATCAATAAATCATCATCAATGCCTGTCATTTAAATATGATGTTAGCGGAATTAGTTTCGTCACATTGACGATTTTATTAACTACAAATAAGATAAAAGATGATTAACGAAAAACAATTTTTTTGGAAGAAAGAAAAGTTATTACTAAGTATTAGTTAGCAAGAAACTATTTATAACAGTTATGTGAAGCAAAATGTTTTGGATAAAATTTAAATAGTATTGAATGTTTGGCTGGTACAATACATTAACGCACTGGATGATGTAGTCACAGCTCTTAACATTTGTATAAAGGTTTATCTTACATAAGAACATAACGTAGTATATTTTTACATGTTTTGTTTAGTATATTATAATGCAAATTAAAATACGTGTATACAAAATTGGTATAAAACAAAAACGAGCACTAAAATGTTATTGTACTTGATGACAAAATCCTATTTAATGTGTATTGTTCAAAAAGTTTACTGTTAGCTTGAGAATCTTGTAGAGGCTTTCTTTTGACTTATAAGGTATCCTACAGTGGACCAGAAAGGTAGCACCAAACGGTATCCACTAGTAGGACCTCAAACTCGCGAGTTAAGCTTGTAGAAGGTCTCAAAAGCAATTGTCTCTCGTTTATTGATGTCGGATATTTATATGGATTTACACAGTTTGTTCAGCTTAATTCTATCCTACTCTTATTCTATAATAATCATGTAAGTGAATGAGACAGCGGGAGAATCACACTTTGGTTTTGTAAAAATGCATTGTCAAATATTCAGTTGGCAATGGCCCTCAACCGATAGTGCAATTTGAAACCCTTCGTTTCATTGCCACTCGGTCGGGACCACGCGGCTGGAAGTAAGGGGAAAGAGATAATTTAACATAGGTCGAGGACTGCACTTGTTGCTGACGCATATGGACGTAATTTAATTTGCTTATGCAATATTTGTTTATATTTTACAGGGCGGATGGCATTTTGGATAATTTATTGATGTGTTGTATTACAGGGGTTTTTAGCCCATGACACCTTCCCTCTTTGGAAGAATGGTGTAATGGAGTGAAATGAAATGAAATCATTCTAAAAAGGATTCTCCAGTTGCCTCTATAAATTGTGTGTTTAAAAGTAATAGTGTAAATTTCTACTTTTATAAACTTGCTTTGATCTTTTGTTGTTGTTGTAAATTGAGTGTTTTGAATATTTTTTCTAATTAAACTTAATTACCGAATTTCTTACATCTAGCACAGGGCCTACCTCTTTATTATTATTTTTTTTTCTCTTTTTTTTTCGAGGTTAGGCTCGGTTCTACTTATTCTAATCACTGTTTAATTATACGATTTTTATGTACAATTTGTTCATCATTTGATATTTGGTTTTTGATAGTCACGTTAGGATGCTTAATTTCAACAATCTCAAAAGGCCCTGTATACACCGAATCAAGTTTTCTACGATTTTCTCTTTTTAACCAAACTTTGTCTCCTAATTGTATGTTAATTCGGTTTGCCTGTTCTGACTGTTTTGTTATTCTTTGAAGCTTTGATTTATCTAATAGAAATTTGGCCTTTTGAGCAGCTAATTGTAATTTAAATTTTAGTTCTTTATGATATGAGTCATGGTTATAAACTGGATCTACGATTGTTGTATTTTTTAGGTCTGTGGGGTAATTTGCTTGATTTCCGAAAACTAGTTCAAATGGTGAAAAAGTATGTTCTGTATGTGGCGTAGTGTTGTAGAAAAAGGTAAAAAATGGTAGCCATGAATCCCAGTCATCCTGTTGTTCGTTAATGAATTGTCTAAGATATTCATTCAAACAACGATGGCTTCGTTCCAAGGCTCCTATAGTTTCTGGGTGATATGCTGTTGAGAATTTTTGGTCTATTGAAAGCATTGTACATATTTCTTTGAATACTTCATTTTTATACTCGGTGCCCATATCAGTTTTTATTGCTTTTGGGCAACCATGTTTTAAGATAAGGTTTTCGACTACTGCTTTAGCTAAGGTTTTTGCTTGCTTATCTATTATTGGTAATGTTATAATATATTTCGTTAGATCGCATTGTATTGTTAATGCGTAACGATTTCCTCTATTTGATCTTGTTAATGGACCTACTGTATCCATTGAGACAAGGTCAAATGCTTTAATTGGTGTTGAAGTTTTCTCGAATACTTCTTTTGTTTTAATTGTGTGTTTGTTTAATTTACATCGAACACAATTTTTAACGTAAGTGGAGATTGTGTCTTTCATATTTTTCCAAAAGTAATTTCTTCTTAGTTTTTGTAATAGTTTGTTAATACCGACGTGGCCTCCTAAAAGGGTATCGTGGTTTTCTTTTATTAATCGTTGTATTTCGTTTTCATCCTTCAGCACTTTAGCTGGGACGTATAAAATTATCGTGACGTCACTTAAATTATCATTGCATATTTTTTTAAACGTTTCTATTCCATTCAATGTAGTATTATTTGCTTCATTCAATGTTCCATTCCCGGGAAGGATGTTAAATATTGGATCCTTTACACTGATTGCAATTTTTTTTTTCTTTAAGTTCATTGTTTTGGCCATATCGTTTATAAGTTGTATGCATTCTATAAAATTTATCATACCTTTGTAATAGAATAGTTGCGCTCGAGCAAGAATTCTTTTCAGGTTTTTATTTTTGATGTAAATATTAATTTCAGTGTTATTTAGTTCAAATGTTACTTTAGGTATATCAAAAGCATCAATATTGTTAATAGAATCATAGGCTCTGAGGTGATCAGTCTTATTATCTATTTGTTCATTAACTTGAGCTTGTGGTTTATCTTTGGTTATAGATCTGGTTTGCACTGGCAAGATCGACATTGTTTTAAGATCTTCAAGATTGATTTCGACACGCGAAAGAGCGTCAGGCCCGACATTTTGTTTCCCTTTTACGTGTTCGATATCGAAATTAAATTCCTCTAAATCAAGTCTCATTCGTGTCAGCTTAGATGATGGATTTTTCATACTAAATAAATGTACTAATGGATTGTGGTCAGTCTTTACTGTAAATTTCCGTCCGTAAAGATATGGTCTGAAGTATGTAATTGCCCAATGTATCGCTGTAAGTTCTTGTTCTATTGTTGATTTGTTACTTTCGCCTTTTGTAAATTTACGGCTGGCATAGGCTATTGGTAATCTAATTCCATTATGTTCTTGCTCAAGTACAGCGCCACATGCAATTTTAGAAGCATCTGTACTTAGGATAAAAGGTTTTGAAAAATCTGGGAATTGTAGTATTTTAGGGCTCAAAAGTTCCTGTTTCAATATCTCAAATGAATTTTGGCATTCTTCAGTCCAATTAAAAATTGCTTTCTTTTTCAACAAGGCATTTAGTGGAGCTGCTTTGTCTGAAAAATGTGCGATGAATCTTCTGTAATAATTACAAAATGCGACAAATCTTCTGACGTCGTCAGCATTTTGTGGTTGTGGGTATTTTTGAATGGCTGAAAATTTTGTTTTATCAGGTTGTATACCTTCAGCTGAAATATGGTGTCCTAAATATGTAACGTCTGCACAAAAGAATTTGCATTTAGCTGGGTTTAATTTGAGGTTATATTGTCTTAATTTTTGAAAAACTTTTTCTAGATTTTTTAAATGATGATTTATGGAACATCCGATGACTATGATATCGTCGATGTATAGGAATGCGCATTCTGGCGGTAGTCCACTGAGAGCTATCGTCATCATACGCTGGAAACTATTGGGTGAGATATTAAGTCCGAAAGGTAGTCTATTGAATTCATAATGGCCTGAATTTGTCGAAAAAGCTGTATATTGTTTTGATTTTTCCTCTAGCTCAACTTGGTGAAAACCTGCCATCAGATCAAGCGTAAAGAAATACTTAGCTCTACCCAATTGATCAAGTATATCATCAATTCGGGGTAGGGGAAATTTATCTGAAATTACTTTCTTATTCAATTGCCTAAAATATACGACAAGACGCCATTTTTTGTCATTATTAGTAGATTTCTTGGGTACTAGCAATACTGGGGAATTATATGGTGAGTTAGATGGTTGAATAATTTGTTCGTCGAGCATTGTTTGTACATGTATGTCTATTTCTGTTCTGTGAACTTCTGGTATTCTATAATTTTTTATGTAAACTGGTGTCGAGTCATTCAAGTTAATTTTTTGTTTATAGAAATTGTTGCAAGTTAAAGTGTCATTTTGAAGGGCAAACAAATCGTTGTATTTCTTGCATAATTCGTTAAGTTTATCTTTCGCAAAAGTAGGGGAATTTGTCAAGTCTAATTCAGCTAAACATTTTTCGTTTCTGTTGTTTTGAGTAACTTGATTAAATTGTAGAATATCGTAATTAAATAAAGGTTGGACAAAATTTGTAAAGTTTTCTTTAATTTTTACTGTATTGTCTGTTGTGTTGATAATTCTTATGAGTGGATTTTGTGGATTTATTATGGAATTTGCGCAAAATACACCTGATTGTAATTCTGTAGATAGTAAAACATAATCTTGGTTTGGGACGTTTAATTTTATCATCCTATAAACTTCACATCGTGGGGGTATAATTATGTCTTCGTTTAATTTATCTTGAATTGGGATTTGTATATGTTGTGAGCTTATTGAGTTAGTTAGAGTCCATGTGTCATAGTCAATTATACATCTAAATTTTGCTAAATAGTCTCGTCCTAAAATTCCGTCTGTAGGTATGGGTAAGCATTCGGGGATAATTTGAAATTTGTGATTTATGATAAAGTTGTCAGTTAAT
This sequence comes from Toxorhynchites rutilus septentrionalis, assembly GCF_029784135.1. Lineage (NCBI taxonomy): Eukaryota > Metazoa > Arthropoda > Insecta > Diptera > Culicidae > Toxorhynchites > Toxorhynchites rutilus. The sequence continues at coordinate 192,400,708 of NC_073746.1, forward strand.
TGCAGTGGTATATCAATGGTACCAATAGTTTTTACTGGTTGCTGTTGTATACCTGTTATTAAACATGTTTGATTTTTGTCTATTATTACATTATAGTTTAATTTTGTAGGCTTAAATACTGAAATCTCGGCTCCTGAATCTACTAGAAAGGTACATTCAGAATTCGCGACTTCTGTTTTCAAAACCACAAAATTTGAAAAAGTTGTGTTTATGTTGAAAGTTCCATTTGTTGTCGATGGTTTTGCAAATTGGTTACCATTAGTTGTTGTCGTGGCTGTTGTGGCTGTTGCATAATGTGTTGCTGGCCAGACATAGTTTGTTGGTCTTGAATAATATGCTGACCCCCAACTGGTATCTGTTCGGGGGCCAGTTGGTTTTCCGGGGTCATATAATAAACATTTGGATTAAAGTTTCGACCAGCAGGAGGTCTGAAATTTGTATTAAAATTTTGGTTTCTTGGCGATCTTGAATTAATTTGTTGATTGGTAAATTAATTTTGCCGCCAGTTGTTTTGTTGTGTTTGGTTATTTCTGTTTTGTTGGCGCAGATTTGGATTGTTAAATTGTGGATTTCGATATCCACGATTTTGATTTTGGTAATTTTGGTTGCCATATTTATTATTTTGATACGTATATCTATTTTGAGACTGATTTCCCGGTCCTCTGTTATTGTTTCGTTTATTGTAAGCGAATACTTTTGCTGAATCACTTAGTAATTTTTCAGATTCTATCTCTGAAGCCTTTTCTATTGCTTTGGTTAGAGAGTTGAATTCTCTGTATTTAAGTAGTTGTTTTATTTCGTTGTTTCTAGCGCCAGTTGATAATGCTTTTAATCCAGCATTCGTGGCAAGTTTTGTAGCCGTTTCTAGTGGAACGTTTTCGTTTAAATACGCACGTTCCAAATTGAGAGTTAGTTTTTCAATTTCCTCTGAGAATTTAACGAAACTGTCGCTCTGCTTAGTTGCATTTAGTTTCGCGATTAACGTGTTCGGCTCGACTGAAATTTGGCATTTTTCTTTCAGTTTTGTTATGATGGTGTCGATACTGTTTGGAGTTTCTGTTATTGCAGCTCGTGCTTTTCCTTCCATACGTGAAAGGATTGTTTGTATTGCTGCTGCATTATTATCGTTGTTGATCAGTGGCTTACACGCCTGCAACGACGATATTACGTTATTAAGTTTATCTGGTTTTCCATCGTAAGGTGGAACCAGGGACGTGATTACCTTTATTATTTCTACTACGCTAGCCATTTTAGATTCGTATAATAATTTTGTACGATTACAAAATATCACTGTGTTTACTAGCGATTTAAACTTAATTCTCCTCTCTGGGGAGTAGGTTAGTTTTTGGGTAATAATTACATAAATTTCGTCGTTCCTTGCTAATTTCGTATAGTATGTGAGCTGTGTTAATGATAATTGCTCTTCAATTTTAGCTAATTTTACAATCACTTCATTGTAGGTTATTTTTAGTAGGCTTTGTTTTGATAATAATGTAGTTTGTAGGAATTTCCTATTAGGATTTTTCTTTAAGTGCGATTGCAAATTTTTTAGCACTAATATTTTGTCCTCTAGTTCTAGTATTTGTGCTTCCATTAAAACATATCTCTTAAATTTATGTAGTTATAAACATTTGTCTTTCATTTCTTTTACCTTGTTGCTTGATGCGTTTAGAGTTGTCACATTGGTGTGTTGATATCCTTCCTTACCGGTTGTGACCTGCTTATCGGTGCGATCAAGCAGTGGGTTATTCGTGGTGTCTGCTGGGCCTCCCTCGGTGCGAGAGGCTTTTCGTATAAGCCATTGGCTTAGCCACTTCGATGACTTCACAGTATCTTCGTTTCTCACATAAAACGATGTTTTTTCACACTTGTAATGTTGCAACTGACCTCGCAGCTTTGAGGGCCTCGGCGCGCGTGCACTTTTTGTACTGTTCATATATTTTCAAACCAGCCGATACCAATAGTATGGCCAGTATTATCCATAGGAGAAATTCGCTATTTTCATGGAACAGCGTGTGCTGTTCCAAACTGTTTAAAATGGTTACCTGGGCGTCGCCAGTATTGTCTTGTTTCTTTTTTGAACTTATTAGCCCCATTGCTCACTTTTGATTTATCTCACTGTCTCACTGTATAGGTCGCTGCACCGTTTTGTACCACTTGCTAATAATTGTGACACCAAAATAGTTCACTTTTCCGTCGTCGACGAAGAGACTATTGTATTCAAAATGCACTTAACATATGAACGCGATGATTTGACCACCGACGTGTTCTGACATTGCTCGTCGTTGTAACATTACGCCTCTACTCGTAGTTAATATTAGTTGTCCATGTTCAATGGGCATTAACTTTTTTGCGTGTGCTCGAATGTTTTTTGCTTTGGTGGGTATGGGATGTTTCAGTACATTTACCATGTTGAATTTCTCGGTAATTTTTACTGCACACGAATTTTTGAACTTTTTTATCACTTCCACATATTGTTTTTCCTCTAGCGCTTTCAACAGGCTAGAAATGCTTTTTATATTTGTGTCTATAAGGATTGGTAAATTCACTTCACTCGCGGGTTTTAGTCTTCTTAATGTTTCATTTATTTTAGTAATCGTCATTATCGCACTTCACTTCATTTATTTATTTATTTTTCACTTTAGGCAGGCTTCGCATCTCGGACGGTCGCCATGTACTGTTCAAAAAGTTTACTGTTAGCTTGAGAATCTTGTAGAGGCTTTCTTTTGACTTATAAGGTATCCTACAGTGGACCAGAAAGGTAGCACCAAACGGTATCCACTAGTAGGACCTCAAACTCGCGAGTTAAGCTTGTAGAAGGTCTCAAAAGCAATTGTCTCTCGTTTATTGATGTCGGATATTTATATGGATTTACACAGTTTGTTCAGCTTAATTCTATCCTACTCTTATTCTATAATAATCATGTAAGTGAATGAGACAGCGGGAGAATCACACTTTGGTTTTGTAAAAATGCATTGTCAAATATTCAGTTGGCAATGGCCCTCAACCGATAGTGCAATTTGAAACCCTTCGTTTCATTGCCACTCGGTCGGGACCACGCGGCTGGAAGTAAGGGGAAAGAGATAATTTAACATAGGTCGAGGACTGCACTTGTTGCTGACGCATATGGACGTAATTTAATTTGCTTATGCAATATTTGTTTATATTTTACAGGGCGGATGGCATTTTGGATAATTTATTGATGTGTTGTATTGCAGGGGTTTTTAGCCCATGACAAATGGTAATAATAGTTGCACTTGGAAAACTTCACTTCACTTCAAACGTTCACTATAATTATTGAGCTACCATGATCCGCCGTCGAAAGCGGCGGGCTTTCGCAAGCAAACCTGTGTTCCATCGATTGCCCGGTTAGTTTGAAACATAGGAGACGATCCTTTATTTAGGTCATTATGCACATAGTTCATAAAGCACATTATGGGAGGCTTTACCGTTTTGGTCAAGGCAGCCTACACCTGGCACTCCAATGTGGTCTATTCGAAGACAACGTGCCAAACTACCGGTATCCTGGAAAATGACCTAGAAAATAAACAGCACGAACATTCTGATATGTGCATTGTGCAGAGCCTAGTCCTCATTTGCTTTTCAGAAGCTCAGGGGCAGAAGGAAATTCTGTCTAGATTCGCCTAGTCAAGAAATGAGATATGTCTGCAAATAAACATCATGCCTAATAGCATATTTCTCATCACCTTAATGCTTTCCTGACAGAAGAGCCCAATCATGTACGGGTTGCTATACCTGACATCCACTGTGTTGTTTATATCTGAGAGAGAGGAGCCAGCTGAATGACAGATAGTTTGTTTTCTTCTTATTCTTCTTAAGCATCATCATCAAGAAAATTCCAATCTGACAATTTCAATCAAGCAAGTTGTTGTCATTCATTTATGAGAAAAGTGTTCAAACTTGACGTGAACCTTTGTTTGTGAGTATTTTTGTGCGTTTTTATCCCCGATTTGATTTTTGACGTAGGACTGCGTCTAACAGGAATATATGGGGGGGTATAAGAAGGATCATGTAGGAAATAATAAAAGATGTACCAGGCCAGCCCACATCATGGCTTCCAGCAGCATCCTATCCTATTTACTATTTGCTCCACGTTGTCTCGAGCTGGTCTATGAATCTGACAAGCTGATGAAATACTCCGTAAGGAAGTCCATGACCTCCTGCTTTGAGCTGAATTCCTTATTCCTCATACGATTGTTCATAGACCTGAACAAGGGTTGTCTGTTGAGCTTGGGTTGAGTGAATACGGAGGATGCTTTAACACCTCAAAACCTAATGCCTGCACCTTCGGACTGTCTCCCACGCTCTATGCGGAAGCGCACTATCGTACAACAAAGGTATGGGTTTTCTAGCTAGATGAGACATGGGATCTGGCCAACTACTCGTCCACTATGCTAAGCTGATCCTGATATCGGTGCCGATCGACTCCTTGCGTGTATACAACAACTCCCAGCAGATCACGCCATAACAATTCCAAAATACAAACAGCATGAAGGAATGGTAATTACGGTTTTTTGTTTTTCACGTTGGTCTTTCGTTTCTATACTGGGGTGTAAGAAATTTCGAAACCGATATATATATATATATATATATATATATATATATATATATATATATATATATATATATATATATATATATATATATATATATATATGAGGTGCACATGAGGCTTGACATAATTGATATCCTTCCCCCTCTGTTAGTTGTTTGACGATGTATTCGGGAACACTGCTCGAAGCAACGTTTGTTGACATCCGTTGTGTTGGGGCCCAGTCTCGCCACCAGAACAAGTGAGGTAAGGCATACCGAGCTATCGTCTCCCTGTGCATGGTGAACCTTGTTAAATACGAGATAACCACCAGATACTCTTCGGGATCATAACAATATTCACATTAGCGATCCTGCCAGGAGAAATTCGGTTTTTTTTATAAAAGAATGGAATCACTTTGCACAGGGAGGTCTGTTAGAAAAGTGTTGTCAATTGTGCGACGTGGAGTCGTAGAGTATAAATCGTAGAAAAAAGACGGGTGGGTAATGTCGGGGACATAACCGGAGTGACGTAGGACTATACAAAGGGGGCAGCTTTTGTTAAATATATATTTTAAATATATTGTTTTATTTTCTTCTCCTACGTGAATACCTATCTATCTACCTGAAAAATAGATTAGTTTACTGTTTACTCTTTATGAATATGTTGATGGTTCTGAAAAGAACCTTTGGTGTTGTGTTTTTGTTATCACTCGATATTCCCATCTTGTTCGGTTAAACCTTCCTGTTTAGCTATTGCGTTTGCCACTCGCCACAGCTTTCACAGTTGGAAAATTTCTTCCCATCCAGCTTGTGACATGTTGTTCAGTAAATTACATTTAATGCGACGTGCCGGAGAAACACTTTGCCACTCACTGAAACTAATTGTTGCCTTGATGAGCGCCGAACCGAAGCTGCTCTGTTCTTGATGCGAGTTTTCTGATTGTCGTGAGCAGCTTTGCAAGCCAACTCGAGCACTCCGACGGCCGAAACTCTATAATCGCTGTTAGGTATACTGGTGCTCCCTTGGCCGAGTGGTTAGCGTCATAACTAACATGCCGGGTGTTCGGGTTCAATTCCCGTTCTGGTCGGGGGAATTTTTCGTCAAAGAAATTTCCTCCGACTTGCACTGTGATCACGCGTATTCTAGAGCTTGCCATTCAGAATGCATTCAAGGCGTGTTATTTGGCATAGAAATCTCAACTAAGTACTAATAAAAATGATGCAAGTAATACTACGTTGAGACGGCGAAGTTCCTCTAGGAACGTTAGTGTCATTGAAGAAGAAGAAGAAGTATACTGGTGCTCCGGCACCAATCCGTTCGGCCTAGTTACCCTTGCGGAGCAATCATGAATGCGACCAACAGGGAACTGGAGACCTGCACGGTTCGAGTGAGACTTTGCCTTTCCCTTAACTTGTCCTCCTTTGTTACGTCCACGATGCCGATGCCGTACAACCACACGGGTTTACGGTTTGAAAGAAAATAAGATATTTTTTTGGGGTCCGCGTGTTTTATACTCTAGCGGTACACACTCACAGGATAGAGACAAATCGGCAGACTCAGCCAGAGGGATATAAATAAATAAAATGTATATATATATATATATGTATACATATACATGTGCATGCATGCACAGGTATATGTACAAAATTACAATCTAACAAATAAATTGGCGTATGTATGTGTATGCATCTATAAACATAAAACATACAAAATATTAAAACAAATAAAAATATATAAACATAAAACATCTTCCATATATAACTCACAAATTAACTTTTTCCAGCATATGCAGCAGTACTATATAATCAAACAGCATACCTTTTAAATATATTATTGTTTTGTTTACTAAATTCTAACCACACTAATTCATACTTATCCAGCATTTTACTAACACCATTAAAATTCAACTACATTTATAAATCATCCAACATCACATCATTCCTTCCCACTCTATCCCACCCCTTTTCCTTACCATTCCTTTCCTTATCCTCCCCACCTCCCCCTCCCCCTACATTTCCTTTTGATCTAGAGCTAGGTTCTACGATGCTTTGTCGCTGCTTTGGTACTCATTAATAACAATACAATTACGTTACAGCTTACATTAAACATCTTACATGGCATAGGATTTTTTCCTACCTTCGCCCGGTTTTACAACTGAACAGACAAGTCTGCTGAATGTGGTTTTTTCTTCTTTTTCATCAGCCTCCTCAAGACTGGTGCTCAACGGCTCTTCTCAGAGCTAGAGGCGAATGAACTGAAAAGTTTAAACCCTCTTAAAGCCAAAAAGAAGAAGAAGAAGCCAGAGGGGCGAGTCCAACGAGACGAACGAATGAGCGTTAAAAGGGAGCGATGGCAAAAAATACATTCATTACGATTTGTTCGCTCGTTGGATTCACATGCAGGCTAAAAAGGGTCCTTTTCAGGATCACAAAATTATCTTCAATCTAAAGAGTTTATTGTTTTGTTATCACTCGATATCCCCATCTTGTTCGGCTAAACCTTCCTGTTTAGCGATTGCATTTGCCACTCGCCACAGCTTTCACAGTTGGAAAATTTCTTCCCATCCAGCTTGTGCCATATTTTACAGTAAATTACATTCAATGGCACGTCGCATTACCACCACTCAGTATCGGATTGGAGGTAATTTTAACCTGTAATTGAACATTTGCGATGACAGTGGTACAGTGTCGACTTTCAATGTGGGGTCATAATTTGGACCCCGAACTCTATGTTTACAAAAATGTCCAACTAAATATGTCGCATTGCAGGTCCGTCCAATTAGCTAAATGTCGAGATAAGTGTAAATTACTGTACTTTCAATCTAGAAGCAATTTAAGAATTGGTGAAAATCAATAAGCTCAGAACAACTGCCTAATTCACATACTCATCATATCCTGGCAAACAAATTATGAAAAAATCAATTTGTGTTTTATTATTATTTTGGATATTGTTTTAGAAAGCATTGAATTGTATTTCCTAAACTCTTTTTTGGAAGGTTTAATGGCCCTGAAAAGCGCCTTGTTTTATGGAATGGTTCCAATTTAGAAAACTTAGTACTCGTGGTTTCGAAAAAAAACCATTTCGAACGCCCTCGATGCCACCTTGTTCTAGATTTGCCACCAAAGCAGTTTGTATAAAGAACAAACTTTTTTCTTCTGCTACCTGATGCCGTTTTGCGATTGTGTTTGCCACTCGCCACTCGCTGCAACTGCCTGTTGTCTTGATCTCCACCGAACCGAATGCGTTCTGTTCCGAATGCGGGTTTTCTTATCGTCGCGAGCAGCTTTGCCAGCTAACTCGATCACTTCGGCGGCCGAAACTATATAACGCCGGCTAGGTGGACTGGTGCACTGGTACTAACGCGCTCGGCCTAGCTACCCTTGCGGGGAACTCCAGATCAACACGGTTCGAGCGGAATTTTGCCTTTCCCTTCACTTTTACTCCTTTACCATGTCCAGACATGACTGCTTGGGTTGGTTTGTTTATGTGTTGTGATGCGAACCGATGTGGTGTACGGTTTGAATGAGAATGATCGTTAAGGCAGCGGAGCGGGGATTTTTAAGCTGACTGGCTGGCTCGAGAATTACGCATGTGTGAGACTGCGACCAATGTTTCGTTCATTTTTTTCGTTTTCCTTTCCAATCGTGCTTCATTCTATTTCGCTGCTGCTCTGGTTGCCCGTTTTGGTCGGTACGATTTGAGGAGCACAAAATGGACCAATCAAAAATGGGCACATAGTGCATTTTGACAATGCTTGATATTTCACAATTATTCAATTATTTATCTCAAGAAGAATGAAATGTTATTCGTTATGATAGATGCGTAGATATATTTCCTATTAATTGATCCAAAAACCTTTGCGATCTATTGAGAAATGCTCGAGTTATAAGCGTTCCAAATCTTGCATTTTTTCCTACTTGTTCAGTGCCTAGATTTCCATTTCACCCCCTATATCTTCCGGTTAGACGTAGTCCTACGTCAAAAATTACAGGAGGTTGTGTCCAAGATACGACCGCATTGTTGACGTAGAACTACGCTGTTATTTTATATAAGTCGCTTGTTTATATCTTCGGATATCATTCTATAACGCTTTGGCGCACAATCTTAACGTCTGCTTCGCCATAACGTCAGTTTAATGCATTGATACATCCTCAAAGGCACCAACGAAGCCCTTATGATGACGGAAAACAAACAATGTTAACTGCTTGGAAAAAGACGGAATTATGCCATACAGCTTGTACCCTGCTGTAACACCCTTCGATGCGAATTCGCTGATGAGTTTGTCAAGAGCGACCGCCTCACAACCAGCGGGGAGAGCTTGATTTGGTTGCTGCCTGGGTAACGGCGTTTACATGTTCGACCGACGCGTTGAAATCGCCTACTTCGCTGTTGTTCGATGCGGTGTCACACTCGCGAAGACTCGTTCAGTGCGAGCGCTTTTCACTGCATCAACATCGCGTGCATCATTAGAAGACGCTTACTTCGAAATTTTATTGCGTTCGTTTTTTGACGTAGGATTACGTCTTTCGGGAACATATTGGGGTACAAATTAAAAATCGAAAATCGAGCAAATCGTGAAAATTGTCCAATTTCAAATGCTTATTGCTCAGTTATTTCATGATGGATTGTTGAGATTTTTGTGTCAATCTATTTCGGCACTCCATAACAATTTTTTACATTGAATAAAATTATATATGTCATGAAACTAACCATCGAAAAATTGGAAAATCTCAACCTCTATCCTAAAGAAAATACCCACTTCTGATTGGTCGAAATTGACGACACATGCGGCGGCTCATGTACTTACAATTATTGGTCAGTTATTTCCTGATGGATTTACGAGACATTTGCATCAATCGATCTGAGCACTCCATAACAATTCATCACAATTGATAATATATTAATATCATATGAAACTAGCTGGCAAACAATCAAAAAATCTCCAAACGGAAATACCTCGTTCTGATTGGTCGAAATTGAAGATACGGAGAAATCGGCACATCAAAGTAGAGGGAACTTTTGTTCCCATCGAAGTGTATTCCCTAACAGAGACATGAAAACCAAGCTGCCTGGGGGAAATCGGCATTGCAATTACATGAAAGTAGAGGGAGCTTTTGTTTCTGCCGACATGTATTTCAAATCCAAGGTGTCTGGGGGAAATCAGCATGTAGATATCCTCGTGGTCGATATTTGACTAACGACGCGCACAAATGGATAGTGCTCATTGTAACTAGCGTGGGCATTGCTGATTGCATACGTGCTAGCGAATAAGTAGGGAGCGATAAGTGTTTTTTTTTATTTTCGTTCCAATAAGAATCTTTCGATGAATTTATTGAAAAATGATATTTCAATGAACTGAATAGAACTAATGTTTGATAAAATATAAATAAAATTTAAATTTGGAACTTTTATGTTGGTTGCTTCGTGAAATTTCATATCAATGACCGATATCAATGTCCAATTTAAATTCGCATTGAGGCATGTAGCATCGCATTTCGTTGGGTTTAAAGCGAAAATGGAAATGGGTTGAGTAAACACTTAGAAAGTAAGAATTATAAATGAAATTACCTTTTCCATTTCAAATATATTTTCTCTATAAAAAATAAAACTTTTTTGTTCTGGTGAGAAAACTTAATAATTGTTTTCGATAATGATAATTATCTTATATTACATTGATGAGGTTTTTTCTTTCCTTATTTTATCCGTACATAACACAGTAGTCACCTAGTCCAGGGCCACAGAGGGCGGCTTTCATCTCATTTCTCTTAGGCATCTTCTATCGTGATACGCACCATCAAATTACTAATCACCATCTTTCTATCATTATCACTCGAACAGTGAACAAACAATACCTAACAACGTGCGTAAAGAAAACCACCCAAATTGAAATTATTGGCGCGTTGGGACAACCGCCTGATTCATAATTCAAGATACGCAAGGAAAACGTTCCAAAAGTGGCATGTTAGGACCAATATCTACGGTGTTTAAAGAATCCCACTAAAATGTTGGCGCATAAGGGCAACCGCTAGGCCTGGGATCTGAAACCACCAGGATGTGAGAAAATGGCGCGTCGCGACGACCCCCGAGTACTAATGGCGGGTTTACATTAGGGAGATCTATAGCTATAGATGGATTTATTCACGTGAAAATAGGTGTAAACGGGTGAGAATAAATATGATACACTTATTCGAGGTATATATATAACATGAATAAATTAAGCATATGTAAACGCTTGTGAATTTCTCACTGGTGAGAAATCACTAAAGTTGGATGCAGTTCAACTTCAGGTGAATAAATTCACCGAAAATATGAATATATTCATTATAGAAGTTCACGCTAGTGTAAACGGTTGATGCGATTTCTATAAATCTCATCATATTTCTTCACATGAATATATCACTAGTCTAAACCCACCCTAAGATTTCACATCAATTAAAATTACTTGATAGCGCAAAAACTGTATTTGTCGGATTTGTGTGTAGAGAACCACAACTAGGTTGGTTGCATAAGCAAAATAAAGAAAAAACTAGATAAACAAGATTTGTGTTGATATATAAATTGCCATGTCAATAGATAAGAATTTTACTCACGAAGATGAAATGGTTTGACAGGCTATAGAAAACCTGAGATTGAAAAAATGAAAAGCATCTAATGCGAGTGCGTCTGGTGGTCGGAGAGCTACAGAAACCGAAGAGTGGGTAAAGTGAAGCGAGATCAGGAAAACTATCTACTATGCATTGTATGTTAGCCATGGAAGTGGCAAGAGATAATAGCTATCGGTTTCAATAATTATGCAAGATTTCAAGGAGTCTGTAATGGTATTCATTGCCCACAGGTCAAGATATGCGATAGCGAAGTCGGTTAAATCAACTTCCTTTGAAAACACTCAACGGATGCTGGATAACGTGTTTAGCAAGGATTTGCTAAGGCAATTGAGGCAGAAAATGGCCCACTAATTCATGATTACTGCAAAAATTAGAGTACTGAAAGGGATGAAGGTGGCCGTCTGATACGTAGTCATTCAGTCTAAACCAGGATTAAAAGGTACACAGAGAGTCTCGGAATATAGGATGGCGGCAACATTATAATGATATGACCACTACGGCGACAGAATCAATGCATCCTTCAAGAGAACTATTTGTCGGCATTCGCGAGTCAAGCTGAAAGAAATAAATAATGATGATGATGTTGGATTAAAGAGGCTTTAAACTTTTCAGTTCATTCGCCTCTAAATTAAATAAAAGTTGAAGACTTCCTTTTATATGACAATCTTGCATATCTTCTTCCGGGTTAGTTTTGTCGCTACACATCGGTTCCATCCAAGGCGCGTAGAAGTATTCCTAAGGTGGGCCAACTTGCTAAAACCACTCTTCAGCCATCTTGGAAGTCTACTGTGTTTTGTTTGTAAACAAAACACAATACGCTTGTGCCCTAGCTCGCTCGTGATCAGTCTGTCTCTTTCACACTTCAAGGAAATAATTCCCCTTCTGCTTTCTTCCGTACTGTTTTCATATACCGCTCCCCTAACCAACTTAGTGACAAAACGGCCTCACCTAGTACCATAGACCCGTCTTGGTTCCATCCTTCTATGTAGCTTTTTTAGAGAATTAAACCTTTCTCGGCTGTGCTTTGACAAAATCCTCCAGCTGTCAAAGCACATCATGCCACCTTTATTTACGGCAACTACCCTTATTTACGGCAACTACTCATAATATTAAATTAAATTGGCCACCTAGGCACCCAAGACTGAATCAAACACTGAAAAAAATATTATTGATGTTCGAAAAATAAATCATTCATTCCTGAGTGTATGAAAATTGTCCCAATTTAACGAACGTTAGATTGGTCTTGTATGAAAAACATTAGCATTATTATCACCCTTATTCTCATTTACGGCCGTATCCGTATATTCATTCGTCGGAAACGATACGTCGTCAAAGGAAAAGCTATTCTGATTTACGGCCGTATTTCTGTGTACTAGATTTATCTGGACATACTTATTTATCGACATCGATGACATATGTTCACATTTTTACACTTTTGTTTTGTTTTGAATTTCGGTCAAGTACATCGGCGGTCAAAGTGGAATAATGACGATATTTAGGCTGGAACGCCTTCTGCACGATTATCGGACGTGTTTGCAGCCCAAGACCGTGGAACAGATAACTATCCTAAATGAACATGACAAAAACACGGTGCTAAACTGATCGAACTGTTGGAGGAGCTTTCATTTCCAATACCAGAGGTAAGATGATGCCGTACATGTTCCGGAAGCGATTTCGTGATAATTTCGATCCACGAATTTGGCTTTTTAGGAACTGACTTTTTTCACAACAAGCAGCATCTGCGAATTATAGGAATCGGCTGGATTATGTACTCAACCTCATTCTCGGATTGGCCCAAGTCAAAAAGGGCAACATTGCGACGCTCAGAGGTCTTTTTATAGAATACATAACCATCACGATGACGTTTCTAACGGAATTGCGTATTCTGGATACAAATGAGCTTCATCTGGAAGATCTATTAGGCCAATTCTCGCAGTATGAGATAGGTTCAATCACTGACGTGAAAAAGGAATGTCGAGAGGATGAATTCAACGAGAAAGCCGCCATTTGATACGTCATACGACAAGCAGGACTACCGGACGTGACTGAACTGAAGGAATAGGAGGAAAAGGGGAACGAGTTGTTCAATACCGGGAAACTCAGAGAGACACAGGCAGTATACACAGAGGCATTCGCGCTGGACCCTTTGAACAAGGATATCAACAGCAAAATCTACTACAATCAAGCGCATGTCTGATGTTGGCATGAAAACACGATACGGTAGTGAATATGACAATGAGGATATTGAACAGTCAGGTTGTTGATTTTTTTTTTAGGTGAGAAGAAAAGTTCAGCAACCGAAAAACATGTTTTCTTCTTCTTCTTCTTTTTGGCTTTAAGAGGGTTTAAACTTTTCAGTTCATTCGCCTCTAACAAAACATGTTTTACTTTCATACATTGACCCACAGCACATGTTCCGACAGTTCTTCCAATTCCAAGGAGCAGGTACAAGTTTTGGTGGAGGCTTCGGAGGAAGCAACAGTAATTTCAATTTCAAGAAACACAACGGAAATTAAATAGACTGTACTTGTAAAAGACAAAATGAAAAAAACAACAACTAATTAGAAACAACAGTCTCTAGTGTGAATAATATTCTGTGTTTTTGCTAATAAATATATGCTAGCTATTGAATCCGAATTGTTTCTTGACCGGTTGACAATTTGTAACTTTGAAGAAAGTGATTTAGCCTTGTTTGTCACATTGGTGAAATGTCCCAAATGAATCGGATTTGTTCCGAAGAAATCATGGAAAAGACACGGTAGGAACGATTGACTTTACTTGATTCCTTTTATTGTAAACCTAATTCATACTCATTCCCTAAAAATATTGTACAAAGCCATGGGAAAAGTTTTGATTTCCGAGGGCTGTCTCATCTTTTGGCATATATCGTTGATAACCTTATATGGGACGATGATTTGAACCGCTTGTTTCTGACCGAATTATCCAAACACATCGAAACAGAAATTAACAAAGAAACTACTTCCGCGCCATAGATTTATCAACGCTCCTTCGGAGTTTTTCAACCATGCCACTGGAAGACTTAGAATTCAACCTAAATCTTTTTTATGGAATCTTTCGCAAAGTCGATAACATCGGTTTAACCCAGACATTCTTGTGGACACTTGCCTTTCGCTGTGGATAATGAATTGCATTTCAGTGGAACTGTTGGCGAATATTTTCGCCAATTGACAATTTACACAATATTTCCGAAAGGATCGTTTGAAGGTAGCATCCAGACGATGTGTGCTGCTAACATGTGCAGAGATCGAGAGCCGAGAGGCGTTAAAGTTAATTTCCTACTTAGAACGACCCAATGTATTCCAGCTATTGAAGCAACTTTTTTTATAGTTAATCCCTAAGCAAATGTGTCACACTTAGGATTGCTTCTTCCACTGTTCAAGCAGTGTGATGCAAAGCGGAATGGTTCGATCGAGCTAAGTTTTATTAATAAATTATATTTTGAAGCTGTAAAATCGATGATCAATTCCATCCGAATATCTAGAGCCAGCATTAAACTCGTCAGTTTTTTATTTGCATCCAGTTGCCAGATGCAACGCCCCAGCACTTGAAATATAGCATTATTCATCTGCTCGGAACTATAAGATCAATCAATGTCTGACACTTGAACGAAGAGCGTTCAGATAAATAAATCCGCATATGTTACTACCTACTTTCGTCGAGCAACAGCATTGAACCGTGTCAATCTCGTCGGCGATTGCCTCCAGGTTCAGTCTAGTTTCCAGAAGTTGGCGCTTGTTCATATAATATTATTGTTTCAGCACTTTGTGTCAAATGTGAGAAGCCTTTCATGGGATATTGCCACTACGAGAAACGTGGGTTAACTTATCGCGAAACACATTATCATTACAAGTTAACTCCAACCCACTTGTTAGGTTTCTGTCCCGGTTTGATACCATTCAACTATTCAACGATTGCAGTGATTGGCTTCTGGTTTCCCCCGTTTACCGTTGGCTTCGAAATCGAAGTAGGAACGCTGTTATGGGTCAGAATGCCAGTGGACACCTTGCAGGAACTGTTCGTCTTCACGTATGCGTAATCCGTACAGATGCTGTAAGACACGGCCGCCTTTTTCGGGGTGCCATTTGGCATAGGTATTTTACTATAGCTTGCTGGTGGTGAGGTAACCGTGTTGTTCGACAGTTCTAGATCGACCAGCGAGCTCATGTGTCGAAATACCACCGGCAGGATAGCAATCTTGCTGCTGATGTCGAGAAATACCAGCCTGAGCACAGTGAGATTCCGAGGCAGATAGACGAAGTGATTGTTGCGCAGAGTGGGTGAACGCACATTCCAGAGATCGCCCAGCCGGGGAGAAAGATGAGTTATTTGGATATAGGCGGCACCGAGCTCGGTCAACACCTCCATCCGAGCGAGCTCAAATAAAAACAGAACAGAAGTGTAAAAAATGTGAACAGCTGTCATCAATGTCGATAATGTAGTTTATGCAAATAAGCACACCAATAATATGATCTAGTACGACTGTAAATTAAAATACGACGAATGGCTCGTTCGAAAACAATGATGGTATTTGCGTACGTTTCCTATTCGTTCGAAATGAGAATAAGGGTGTATATCTATCTATCTTTATATAAAAAAAAAATTTTTTTGTTCGTTTGTGTATGGTTCAAAAACTCGCAAACGTGACAGGGTAGAGCTAGTACATATATTTGTGACGGGTGCATATGTAATTAGTAAAAATACAGGGGCTCCATCGATAAGGAGGCAACATAAAGGTTACATACAGGACATACAGGTTCAATGATACTATGAAGTGTAATTCTTGATGCTAAGTTTAGACGCCATATTCTATCAACACCAAATAAAAAAAAATAAACCTGAAAAAAAACATAACTGTTGAAAATGAACTCAAAACTGATTATTATTTCAAATTTGCATTAATTCCCATGAGTGCTGACTGAATGTTAACTGGTTGAAAATTTAAAACGATGCACTTTAAATAAGAACTGCTATTTTTTTTTCTGGAGAAGAGGGAGAATGTGAGGTGTACATGAGGCTTGACATAATTGATATCCTTCCCCCTCTGTTAGTTGTTTGACGATGTATTCGGGAACACTGCTCGAAGCAACGTTTGTTGACATCCGATGTGTTGGGGCCCAGTATCGCCACCAGAACAAGTGAGGTAAGGAATACCGAGCCATCGTCTCCCTGTGCATGGTGAACCTCGTTAAATACGTGATAACCACCAGATACTCTTCCGGATCATTACACTATTCACATATATATATATATATATATATATATATATATATATATATATATATATATGTTAACTGTTCAATATATATATATATATATATATATATATATATATATATATATATATATATATATATATATATATATATATATATATATATATATATATATATATAAATTTTGAAATTACAATTTTTTACACGCAAAATAGAACTGGAATTGTTACTGTTAGCTCGCTTGGATAGTCAGCAATACAATTAGTTCTGATCATTCACTATTCATTCACAAATACAACAAAATAAATAAAGCAATAGCAAAAAATGTGTAATGTAATTGTTTTTCTATCACAACCACATATACAAATCTTTCTGATATCATATAAATGTTTGCAAGGGCCAAATGACCCGTTGCGGTAGTTAGGGAAGATTACATATATTTCTCAGTAAAAAAAATAACAAGAGAGGAGTGAACACTGAAAAATACATTCGATGTATGTTTTAGGAAAAGTAGTGTAGGCAAATGATGTTGTGACAATGTAATTTGAAAGAAAATTTTGACTAAAAGTTTAAAATGGGTAATTTGACCCCTCGTGGTAGGTTTAGTGTTAAATCAGTTTTGTAAAATCGTAACCGAACTCAAACGGGGTTACCAAGGATCGCTCCATATAGCTTAGTAGAAAGAGGGACCATCGTAGCCTGTGAGAACAGGTTAGGACGTGGTTGAGGGCTCTACAAATTGGGAAGTGTGTATAATCACTGACAGAATTCTCCTCAGTTCCCAACTGACGCCTAATAGTTGACGGTGATCTTTGGGGTAACGACCCCGAAAAAAGAGCTAGTTGTTCATAAAGTAACTTCAACATTACAAAAATTACCAGTCGTGACCGGCAGCAAATGTGAAGTGACGGAAAAAAGCATTATTTTGTTTCTGCGTAATCATCAGAATTCAACAAAGAATACTATTCAGCAACATGAGTCAAGTCGTGATCTCCAGGATTTACAAGGACTGCAGTGCTGGTATTAACAACTCCAAGTGTAACCTCGATAAACTACGTCGGTTAATATCAACAGTTACTCCCCAGTTACAGTTGTGCTCCCGTGGCCGAGTGGTTAGTGTCACACCTAAATGCCGGGGGTTCGGGTTCGATACCCGTTCTGGTCGGGGGAATTTTCGTCAAATACATTCTCTTCCGACTTGCACTGTGGTCACGCGTATTCTAGAGCTTGCCACTCAGAATGCATTCAAGGCGTGTTATTTGGCATGACGCAAGTAATGCTACTACGTCCATGCATCAATCATCATGTGATAATGATCCCAGCCTCTCACTCCACATACGATCGATCTGCTGCATCGGTAATTGGTGCTATTTATAAACACAACAATGGAAGCCTCATATCAACAGTCCCGCTATGTCCAACTGTGAACATTCCAGCAATAATATTCTTACGCCGAAAAATGCGACATGTGTTGTGTATCGATAGAATAGGGATACTTATACTCCTAATGGCTACTGTGTTATATACAACATGAGAAATATGTACACGATAAATTCGGCTCTGTTACAGCTGAATTGCTAGATGAGCCTAATAATAAAAATAAACAGATGGGATAAAAAAACATCAACAGTAATAGAGAAAATACGTTTACTGGGATAAACCTATTCGTTGGATGATACACTGCGTATTTGTGAATCTTTTTTGGTAACGATTTGGCACAATAGGTGTGTTCCAAATCTGAGATGACCATTTTGAGAAAATCGACTGTTTTAGAAATCGATTTTTTTTTGGGGTATCCACCATCATATGTAAAAGTTATGATTTCCGTTTTAACTTACCCTTAATTTCAACTTGCCCCGGTGTACCTTAATTATTTTTGTGCTCGTCATTCGGGTTCAAAAGGAACGAGGCCTCGCTCGCAGACAACTAGCACAGAAGCCATTGAGTGTAGGTTTGTGCAATTCGGGTTACAAAGAATTGTGTGCAGTTGGCAACTTGTGGACGTTCGCCATATTTTGTATTCATGCTCTTTCAGTGTTCTCTAGGTTCCAATGGTTTCGAGACGAAAGGCTGTACGACCTAAAGAGTTTTCTCCAGGCGAGTTACGATGCTTAGCCTCGATTGATGATTGGAAACATGAAATCTTTGAGAAATTCTATTGCCGATCGCAAACCCGGAAATGAGTAGCGTTGGAGTCAAAACATTGCCCCAACCTCTGTAAAACCGTGTGGGTAACCCCAATTCCAAGGTATCCGTGCCGAGGGTTCAATCACTAGCGGCACCTTTGGGGCCAGTGCACGGGTGTACCGTGTACCGTTATTTCCCTAGCATCCTTAAATCCGTAAAAAAAAAAGAAAAATCAAATGGAAGGAGCTACCGAAAACAAAAGTGGTAGAAAAATTGAAGGCAAGTTTTTTGTCTCTTCGGCTACTGCCAACACCTCAGGTAGTATTATGCCCGGTGATTATGATTCAGTGGCAGAATGTCATCTCGATAATAGAACCACGTGTTTTCATTGAACCGAAGCGTATCACCAACTACCAACACCTCAGGTAGCTTTAAGTCCGCTGGACATGGCTAGTGGCAGCATGTCATCTCAATCAATGCAAGAAGTGGTTAACATGTTCCGAAGAGATATGCATTAGACGGTCTAGCCGTCCATAAATTATCAGAAACAGAGCTTGGAAATATTGAGATTGTTAAGCAACATTGAAAATATATTTTTATCAGTGTAACGCGTTTATTTTGCTCGTCGATGCTACTGTCATTCATTCGACGGCAAACAAATTTACAACTGTATTCATTCATATTCATTCTGTGCTCTCTGAGCTTTCCTTAAAGCTCGAGTCATGAGAATTCATTCACATTTATTCATTGCCATTGAATTGTCAGGAATGTTGTGACTGTTCATTTTCAATATCCTGATATGTGTGTGATTTTCTCATTGAGTCAGTGCCTTGCTTATTCAGTTGTTTTTGAAGTTACTCCGAAAGGGCAACGCAAATCGGTGGCGCAAGCGGAAATGCCAACAAAAGAGCAAGATCTGCATGCACACTCACAGTTAAGGATTGCTTAGGCTTGGACGGCGAGGGGGCATTCTGCAGAATCGATCTAAGCAGCGAATGCAAACTGTGTCTGCCAAAGCTGGATGTTGGCAATTCCATCCGCTAATCCTATAGCATAGTTTGATCCGTTTTCAAAAGGAAGCTAGAAATATTCCCATTGCGGTCGTGTCTTGGATACCACCATTTTATGTTCGTGTGTTCAGAATTAAAAAAAATTAAATGTTTGAAATTTGAGTCAAGACGGTATTTTTTACATCGGAATTCTTCTTTTGAAGCATTTCTGACAAGTGGATTTGGAACTGCATATTCACTATGTAAAATGGAAGCAATTTAACTGAGACGGAAACCTTGCATGCTTGAACAATTTAATTTATTGTCACTATTATGAGCATTCTGTACTTTCTTATCTTCCTCAACGAATTTCTCCGTTTTGTCAGTGTCCGAGAACGATGCTGATAGTGAATGAACTGGTATGTTAATGTCAATGAATGACAAAACTAGGGATATTTTGTTTTGCTCACATTCCGTGAACGCAGAACAGAACGAAAAACAGACTGAAAAAACTGGATGAATCAACTGTGAGTGGCTTGCTGTGATTGTGACGTTTGGCGTTGGTTCATTTTCGGTATCCCGAATGCAATGATCGAATGTGGCCGGAAATTCAGCTGAAAAGATTGATGTGATACAGATATTTCCAAGCACTGATCAGAAATGTTGAGCGGGTTCGTAATGACGTAGGGGATAACTTAAGAAAGTCAACGAGGTATTTGGCCAGAAGATATCAGTGGTCAGCCTACACTATAACTAGAACGCTTAACTCCCACCTTTAAATCGGTGATAGTCCATCCTGCGAGATGCGTAACCCTAGAATATTTACACATGAAATATTCTAGTGTAGACACACGAGTTTCGAACGTTTCTTCGAGCCATTATAAAATTATTTGTTTATCTATCCTTTAACAATAAAACAAAAATTGAACGGAGAAAAAATATTCATGACTAGAATAGTTAAGAGCCGATGAAGTGAGGGGGTTCGAAAATCGAATAGATTCTGAATCAGTAAAGATGCTTCTATCGCATGAAGCTCGGACAAGTCATAAACATCTTTTTTGACAAAACGGTGGCCGTTTAAAGAACAAAGTGCGCTTTAAAACGTTTTTTCTGTTGTTTTCCTATTTTTTTTTAAATAGTAAAATTTAAAAAATATAACTTTTTAGAAGTTCATGCGATATAGAGATGCACACAGATTGTATTCATATTTTTTCGTTATGAATCGGTTGCAATGCAAATGCATGCGAGTTAAAAGTACTCAGCTTTCATGTATCTGCTATAAAAATTTCCCCAGGTGCTTTGATTTTCTGGGAACATCAACGTCAAATGGACTAACAACGCTCGTCAATATGTAATTGTAGAACACATGCGAATTGAATTTTTCAAATTTTCCCATTTTCCTTCAGAGTTTTCCGAAAATTTTCAATTTGGTTGAAATATGTGCATTATTTTTATGGGACCCCTTCTCCTTTCCAGAGGAGGAAAGGGTGTCATACTATCCTAGAAACATTTCTCGTACCCAAAAACCCTCACATCCCAAATTTGGCTCCATTTGCTTGATTAGTTCTCGAGTTATGCAAAAGTTTGTGTTTCATTTGTATGGGAGCCCCCTTTTAGAAAGGGAGGAGAAGTGTCGAACTACCATAGAAACGTTTATCGATCCCTAAGTTTGATTCCATTCGTTTGATTAGTTATCGAGCATCCTCCCCATTCCCCCTCTTTAGAGAAGGGAAAAGAGGGAAGGGAAGGGAAAACCTCCATTTGTCAAATTTGGTTCCATTTGCTTGATTAGTTCTCGAGTTATGCAGAAATTTATGTTTCATTTCTATGGCAGCCCCCCCTTAGAAAGGTGGGAGCAGTGTTGAACCACCTTAAAAATGTTTATTGCTTCCAAAAACCTCCAGATGCCAAATTTGATTCCGTTTGCTTGATTAGTTCTTGAATTATGCAGAAATGTATGCTTCATTTGTATGGCAGCACAGACCCTCCCCTCCCTCGGAGAGAGGGGTGGAATGTCTATTCACCATAGAAACATTTCGGGACCCCTAAAACCTTCCCATGCTAAATTTGGCTCTATGGCAGCCCCCCTTAGAGAGGGGGTGGGGTGTCTAACTACCGTAAAAAACAGTTATTGCACCCTAAATCCTCCTCATGCCAAATTTTGTTTCATATGCTTGATTAATTCTCGAGTTATGCAGAAATTTGCGTTTCATTTGTATGGCAGCTCCCCCTTAGAGAGGGGGAGGGGTCTCGAGCTATCATAAGAACCTTCCCTAACTCCAAAAACCCCTTCATACCAATTTTCAAGTCGATCGGTTCAGTAGTTTCAGAGTCCATAAGAATCAGACAGACAGACAGACACACAGACAGATAGACAGACAGACAAAGCCGTGGAGCTGCTGGGTCGAGGTCCCCGTCCCTGTCGTAGAAGGCGACTAATCGGGTGACAACGCGAGTAAGGGCGCGGTAAAGCCTATGGAGAAAAAAAATACCGTGGGGAAATACCGTGTACAGAAGCAACGAGAGGAGTGCTAAGTAAGATTCACGACGATATCCAAGTTGGATTACCACTGGTGGGGTCCAATCTTAGATCGAAGCGCAGCGAAAGCAAAGTGAACTGGATTGCTCAACAGTCCGATGCCGAAAGAAAGTTTGCCTCAGCGAGATCCACTGTTTATACTCGAGGCAAGTATTCCCCTTCATTCTTCTACTTTTCGATGCGATGTTTAAAGTGTTTAAACTTCGACCACCTGGCGAAAGGCTGCTTGGGGCCAGATAGATCCAAACTGTGCAGGAAATGCGGAATAGAGGAACACTTTGCCAGCGACTGCAAGGGAAAACCAAGGTGTATGCTCTGCGAAAAAGAAGACAGTAATGACCATACGATTGGTTGGTAAATGACTGGATTAAGCATGCCATCGGTACTTCGCGTACCTGCAGGCATAAAATAGACCCCATTCGTGGTCCTTAGCTTCCTGTCCAGTAACTCCTATCCCTACCTCCCCGTGGTACCGGCTGGGGTACGAGTAACCATAGTGAAGATCGGGTAACCAACCCCGGTGGGATCTTGGCCGTATGCTGACAGGGAAGGGTGCCTGTCTGACTGATTTCAGGCAACGATGAACGGTGTGTGGTGCAGTGTGCGGATCTCAGGTGAGCTGTCGGAATCATTGGAGACTCACAGGGGACTTCGACAAGGCGATGGACTCTCCTGTCTGCACTTCAACGTGGAGCTGGAAGGTGTTATGCGGAGAGCGGGCTTCAACATACGGGGCACGATTTTCAACAAGTCTAGTCAGTTTATCTGCTTCGCCGACGACGTGGACATAATCGGAAGAACACATGCGACGGTAGCCGACTTGTATACCCGACTGAAACACGAAGCAGGGCTGATTGGGCTTGGGATCAATGCGTCTAAGACTAAATACATGCTAGCTGGAGGGACTGATCGCAACAGAGTTCTTCTTGGTAGCAGTGTTGTGATCGACGGCGACGAGCTCGAGGTGGTGGAGGAATTTGTCTACCTTGGCTCGTTGATAACAACTAACAACAACAACAGCCGTGAAATTCGAAGACGCATTGTCAATGGAAGTCGTGCCTACTATGGGCTCCGCAAATCCTTGAGGTCCAACAAGCTCCGACCCCGTACGAAGTGTACCATGTACAAATCCCTAATTCGACCGGTTGTTCTCTATGGGCACGAAGCATGGACGATGCTTGAAAAGTACTCACAAGCACTCGGAGTTTTCGAACGCCGAGTGCTCAGAACAATATACGGTGGTGTACAGGAAAACGGAGTATGGAGAAGGAGAATAAACCACGAACTGGCGCAACTCTACGGCGAACCCAGCATCCAGAAAGTCGCCAAGGCTGGACGAGTGCGATGGGCAGGGCATGTTGCAAGATTGCCGGACAGCAGCCCTGCAAAGATGGTGTTCGCATCTAATCCGGTAGTAACAATAAGAAGAGGAGCCCAGCGAGCAAGGTGGTTGGACCAGGTGGTGCAGGACTGGGAGTTGGAGAACTGAAGCCATGGACCGGGTTTATTAGAGAAGAATAGTGAATCAGATCTAATCTCAATGGGATGTAGAGTCATAGTAAATAAAATAAATAAATAAATAAATAAAATAAAAATGACCATACGACGGGAGGCTTTAATTGCCCTGTGTACAAACAGGCGAAGGCAAGCCAACAGTGATGGAGATAACCCAAATTAATCTCAACCATTGTGACATCACACAGCAACTGTTGTGGCAGTCAACAACAGAAACAAAATGTGATGTCGCATTTATCGCGGAGCCGTATCGCGTTCCCCTCGGTAACGGCAATTGGGCGACGGATAAAGTGGGAATGGCCGCCATCCAGGTCATGAGCATTCAGGAGGTAGCCTCGAGATCTCGCAAGGGTTTCGTGATCACAAAGATCAACGGAATTTTTATCTGCAGTTGCTACGCACCTCCCAGATGGACGATGGACCAGTTTCACTATATGCTGGTTGTCCTCACAGAGGAGCTCGCCGAACGCAAATCAGTCGTTATAGGAGGGGATTTCAATGCTTGGGCAGTAGAGTGGGGAAGCAGATACACCAACGCGAGAGGGACTAGTTTACTAGAAGCTCTAGCCAAGTTGGATGTTACCCTGTGCAACAAGGGCACCACTAGTACCTTCCGCCGAGATGGTCGAGAGTTCATCATCGACTTGACTTTCTGCAGTCTGTCGTTAATGGCGAAAATGAGGTGGAGGGTATGCGAAGGATACACCCACAGTGATCATCAAGCCATCCGTTATACCATTGGCCAACGAAACTCCGTGGCAGTAAGGATAAATAGGACATGCCCGCGCAGGTGGAAGACAAAAACCTTTGACAATGACCTTTTCATCGAAGCACTAAGCGTGGAAAGCGACGTCTTGAACATGAACGCGGATGAACTGACGGAAACGCTAACCAAAGCATGAGATATAACAATGCCAAGACAAAGGGAACCCAGGTACCGCCAGCCTACTGGTGGAGTGAGGCACTTGGCATGCTTCGGGCCAACAGCCTTAGCGCCCGAAGACGCTTCCAACGCTTAAGCATAAACACCATAGAAGAGCGGAGAGTGGAATTTAGGGATGCTAGATCCACTCTTAAACGGGCGATTAAGCGGAGCAAATCTAATTGCTTCAAGGAGATATGTCGGGACGTGGACGTCAATCCATGGGGCAATGCCTATCGAGTGGTAATGGCGAAGCTCAGGGGCCCAACGACACCTTCCGAAATTTGTCCCGAAAAACTAAAAGTTGTAGTGATTGGACATAAGCCGAGATATCACGCGAATGAAATCACGACCTACATTCAATCCCTTGAGTGCATGGTTCAAGGGATTGAATGTAGGTCGTGATTTCATTCGCGTGATATCTCGGCTTATGTCCAATCACTACAACCTAAACGCGCATCTCTATCGCATTGGGCTCGCAGCAAACAATCTTTGTGATTGTGGCGATGGCTACCACGACATCGAGCATGTTGTCTGGTCGTGTATCCGGTTCCATGCTGCTCGCTCTCAGCTCTCTAGAGCACTGAGAGCACAAGGCAGACAATCGGATATCCCCGTTCGGGATATCTTAGGTAGCCGTGATCCTGATCTTCTGCTTCATCTATACCTGTTCCTCAGAAACGCCGATGTCAACGTTTAATGATGTTTCCTTCGTTTTGTCCCCGTTCCATATCCCTCCTATCCAAACGATAAACTTTTACTTAGTCGCGGCAATACATACACACACTCTTTACAGATACACGGGCCAAAGGTTGTGCAGTCCACTGATCATTCAACAAGAGCCAAAGGTTGTACCGCTTATGACAACTCTACGCGAGCTGATGATTGCGCCGGCTAGTGACCATTCTATCCTGGATTCCTCGAGTCGAGAAAGACGCACCACGCTAGATATGGGGTACAGACTAGGGGGGCGTTGCCTATTAATGGTCAGCTGCATCCCAATAGGAGGTATACCATGTCGGGCACACGTACAGAGCATCGAAGACTGCAACATACCAATTATGAGAACACTTGTAATACTAACCTCGAGCCAACCGCGAGTAATCGGTTACATATTACTAACATAGTTGTAAGCAAACATTGTCGAAATATTGAACTCCCGGCCCCGTTAGGCTGACGCCATATGAGCCTTAAATATATATTTTGGATAAAAAAAAACTAAAAGTTATTGTGGAAGGAGTATTCTCGCAGCACGACCCAACGACCTGGCCACCCACGCCATATAGAGAGGATGAGATTGATAACATCGAACGCAGAGAGGTCTCGAACGACGAGCTAGTTGCAGCTATGAAACGCCTCGAAACGAAGAAAGCGCCTGGCCCAGATGGAATCCCCAATGTAGCTTTAAAAGCGGCAGTCCTAGCATTCCCTGACATGTTCAGGACAGCAATGCAGAAGTGTCTAGATGAATGCTTTCCGGATCGATGGAAGGTACAAAACTAGTACTACTGCCCGAACTAGGAAAGACGCCGGGTGATTCAGTATCGTATAGACCCATATGCCTACTGGACACTCTTGGGAAACTTCTGGAGAGAATCATCCTCAATAGGCTGACGGAATGCACGGAGGGAGTTCGTGGACTGTTCGATAGTCAGTTCGGATTTCGAAAAGGGAGATCCACGGTAGATGCCATTCGCACAGTGGTCGAAAGAGCCAACAAAGCATCCAAACAGAAGCTCAGATGAAATCGATACTGTGCAGTGATAACGATCGACCTCCCAGCTGGCACTGTTGAACGCGTTCTTAACGCGACTGCGCTCCACACGAGGAGAGTCCCAGACTACCTGTGTAGAATTCTGAGAAGCTACTTCGAGAACCGTGTGCTGGTGTACGAGACAAACACGGGCCAGACGCAGATTAAAACTACGGCTGGAGTTCCGCAGGGCTCTTTCCTGGGTCCATCGCTCTGGAACAGTATGTACGATGGCGTACTAAAACTGAATCTGCCCAGAGGTGTGGAGATCATTGGCTTCGCGGATGACATCGTTATTTTCGTGACAGGAGAATCCTTGGAACGGGTCGAAATGCTCGCGACCGAGTCGATAGACATGATCGGAAGGTGGATGCAAAGTGTGAAACTGCAGATAGCTCACCACAAGACGGAAATGTTGATTGTCAGCAACCGCAGGGCAGTGCAACGTGCAGAAATCACCATCGAAGAGCATTTGATAACTTCGAAGCGAGACTTAAAATACCTGGGGGTGCAGATCGATGATCGACTGAACTTCAACAGTCACGTCGACTACGCTTGTAAAAAGCAACAAAGCCAATCAATGCACTGACAAGAATCATGCCCAACAACACTGGCCCAAGCAGCAGCAAGAGGCACCTTTTGGCTAGTGTCTCCTCATCGACATTACGATACGGGGGTCCAACCTGGATCGCGGCGTTAGAAAATCAGCGGAACACGAGGAGGCTGGATAGTACGTACCGGCTCATGGCGATGCGAGTCGTGAGTGCGTACAGAACCATATCAACAGAAGCGGTCTGCGTCATAGCCAGGTTAGTCCCCATCGACATCATCTTGGCGGAAGACAGCGAATGCTATATGAGGAGGTGAACCAGAGGAATCCGGAAGCTAACGAGGGCGGAGTCGATGGCTAGGTGGCAGCAAGAGTGGAGTGCGGCTCAAAACGGCAGATGGACGCACAGGCTTAACCGGCACTAATGGGCTGGGTAAACAGGAAACATGGAGAGGTGAATTTCCACCTAACGCAGTTCTTGTCTGGTCGTGGCTGCTTCAGGTAGTATCTGCACCGGTTTGGACATGCAAGATCTTTGTCTGGAGTGTGGAGAT
This sequence comes from Toxorhynchites rutilus septentrionalis, assembly GCF_029784135.1. Classification (NCBI taxonomy): domain Eukaryota; kingdom Metazoa; phylum Arthropoda; class Insecta; order Diptera; family Culicidae; genus Toxorhynchites; species Toxorhynchites rutilus. The sequence goes on from NC_073746.1 coordinate 192,428,051, forward strand.
GTGGAGGAAACACCGGAACACGTCGTATTTGTATGTCCCAGACTCACCGCAAGGCGCGAGGGGCTGCCTTCCCTTCATGCTGGGAACTTCGTAGAGAAAATGTGTCGTGACGAGGGCACCTGGAACGCAGTGAACAGTGCAATCGTCCACATCATGTCTGAGCTACAGCGGAAGTGGAGGACCGACCAGCTTGCGGATAACGCCTGACTATAAAAGATGAACCACAGCGAGATCTGAAGCACCGGAGTACCACACGAGAGCGGCCGTGACGGAGTGCGCGTTATGTTGGAGGGCACTACCTAATCGGCGCTCCGGTGGGAAGCGAAATTTCGACGGGTAAGCGGAATCTGGTGAGAAGGAACGACAAATTGCTGGCAATGCCTCATGGTGGATTGGAAAGAAGAATACTGCAAGGACTTCGACGGAGCGAGCGCCTAGGAGGGCGTCACCAAATTGGTGTGTATCTCACGAGAGTTGCTGTGACGGAGTGCGCGTTATGTTGGAGGGCACTACCTAATCGGCGCTCCGTTGGGAAGCGAAATACTGCGAGGGTGGCTGTGACGGGGCGCGCGTAGAGTTGGAGGGCGCTTCCTAATCGGTGCACGTCTCGACAGGTATACGGATACTGTCGCGGAGAACAGAAAAATGCCTGCCTGGCAACGCCTGATCCTGGCCTGGATGGAGGAACACTGTGAACATTTCGAAAGAGCGAGCATCCAGGAGGAAGCCATTGTTAAACTGGTGCATATCCCACAAGAGTAGCTGTGAAGGAGTGCGCGTCATGTTGGACGCGCCTAATCGGCGCTCCGTAGGGAAGAGAAATCCCGCGAGGATGGCTGTGACGGGTTGCGCGACATGAGGCTACGAGTAGAGGGCTTGGTTTTTGTGAGTACGATCCCCACTCGACGTCTGGGTTAACCCTTCCCAGGTAAGGCTGGTAGAGCGTTCCTCACCTTTATAAAAAAAAAGAGACAGACAGACAGAAATCCATTTATATATATTAGGCTGTCAAAAAAGTCCTGCGGTATTTTTTTTGAATTTTCATTTGTTCATAAAATTAGTTACAATCATCTGTTTCAAGTCAAATATGCGCCGTTTTGTTCGATGACTTGTTCCCAACGAGTTCCCAACTACATAATACTCCTGTTATAGAAGCTCGCTTCCTTATTGGCAAAAAACTAGAATAGCCAATTTTCACAGGCCTCTTTTGTGGCTAACTTCTGACTACCTAGCTCGTTCGCCATGTACAAAAACAGGTGGTAGTCACTTGGTGCAAGGTCCGGACTATACGGCGGATGCAAAAGAACCTCCCATCCGAGCTCCCGGAGCTTATGGCGCGTCACCAAAGAAGTGTGTGGCCTGGCGTTGTCCTGATGAAAGACAATGCGGCCTCTGTTTATCAAAGATGGCCTATTCTTCATGAGTGCTACCTTCAAGCGGTCCAGTTGTTGACAGTACAGGTCCGAATTGAGCGTTTGGCCATAGGGAAGCAGCTCATAATATATTATTCCTTGACAATCCCACCAAACACACAGCAGAACCTTCCTGGCCGTTAATGAGGGCTTGGCCACCGTCTGAGCCGCTTCAGCGGGCTTCGAACACGACCGTTTGCGCTTCACGTTGTCGTAAGTGACCCACTGTTCATCGTCAGTCACCATCCGCATCAGAAACGGGTCGATTTTGTTGCGATTCAGCAGCGATTCACATGCGTCGATACGGTCAAAGATGTTTTGTTGCGTCAACGTGTGTGGCACCCATACATCGAGCTTCTTTGTGAATCCAAGCTTCTTCAAATGGGTAATAACGGTTTGATTACTTATCCCCAGCTCTTGGCCGATGCTACGGCTGCTACTATGCCGGTCTTTCTCGGCTAATTCAGCGTTTTTGTCGCAATTTTCGACGACAGGCCTTCCGGAGCGTGGCGCATCTTCGACGACCTCTACACCAGAACGAAAACGTTGAAACCATCGTTGTGCGGTGGAAATGGAAATTGTATCGGGTCCATAAACTGCACAAATTTTATTGGCAGCTTGAGATGCATTTTTGCCTTTGTCATAGTAGTACTGTAAAATATGTCTGTATTTTCTCTTTATTTTGCTCCATATTTGCGACACTATAACTCATGAACGACTTAACCAAACAAAACACTGTCAAGGACTATATACCTTTCCAACAAGCTATAGTATGACTCGATACAATGAATACAACTAGAACAACGCGCTTACAACGACACCTCGCGGAAATACCGCAGGACTTTTTTGACAGCCTAATATATGTATATATATATATATATATATATATATATATATATATATATATATATATATATATATATATATATATATATATATATATATATATATATATATATATATATATATATATACGTTATATAAGTATATATATATATATATATATATATATATACTATGACAAAGACAAAGGCAAAAATGCATCTCAAGCTGCCAATAAAATCTGTGCAGTTTATGGACCCGATACAATTTCCATTTCCACCGCACAACGATGGTTTCAGCCATTGCATGAAAAGATACTTCACTGATGGGTCTCGCCTCAATGGATCCACTGGCTTCGGTGTTTTCAATGAAAATTCAAGCGCCTTCCGTAAACTGCAGGAACCTTGTTCCGTTTATGTTGCTGAGCTGGCAGCAATCGACTTCGCATTGGGGATGATCTCCAACAAGCCTGCAGACCATTACTTCATTTTCTCGGATAGTCTCAGTTCGCTTGAGGCTCTCCAGTCGATGAGAACTAGTAGGCACCCATCTTATTTCCTCACAAAAGTGAGGCTGCAGATGAGTGCACTGATCGAAAGATCTTATAAGATAACCTTTGTATGGGTCCCCTCTCATTGCTCAATTCCTGGCAATGAGAAGGCGGACACTCTAGCAAAGGTGGGTGCCCAGGAAGGCGAATTGTTTGATAGACAGATTTCATACAATGAATTTTTCCAATTACTGCGTCAGAGTTCCCTCTTGAGTTGGCAAACCGATTGGGACACTGGAAGTCTTGGGCGGTGGTTATATTCAATTATTCCAAAGGTTCCTTCGAGAGCGTGGTTCAAAGGTTTGGACGTAAGTCGTGACTTCATTCGTGTAATGAGTAGACTTATGTCCAACCACTACTCGCTAGATGTGCACCTCCACAGAATAAATCTTGTTCAAAACAATGTCTGTCGGTGTGGAAACGGTTACGATGACATCGATCACGCAGTTTGGCAATGTACGGATAATTACGCAGCCAGAGAGTACCTTTTGAATGCCCTTGAGGTCCAAGGAAGACAACCCTATGTTCCTGTTAGAGACGTGTTGGGAACTCGCGACATCTGCTATATGCAGTTGATCTATATGTTTGTGAAACGGTCTAGTATAAGAATTTAATGCTTTTGTGTTTTTTTTCTTTTTCGTTATTAGTTTGTTTGTATTGTCCCCTCATCTCACCGTCGCCCACCCTCGACAGCTAGTCGAACACCAGATGCTATCCCTGGTCATTATGCACAATGCTACAGTGCGTGCGGCAACCCTCGGTTGAGACAATGATACCTCATATCCATATCCCTAACCTGACCCGTCCCACAAAAATTGTTGCCTCTCTAACCTCGAGTAAACCGCGAGTAATCGGTCGAAACCTACTAAACATAGATTTAAGATGAAATTTTTGTATAAACAAAACTTAAGTTAGCGGCTCCGCAAAGCTTATGCGATTGAGCCTTACAAATAAACGAATTGGAAAAAAAAAAAACGATGGTTTCAACGTTTTCGTTCTGGTGTAGAGGTCGTCGAAGATGCGCCACGCTCCGGAAGGCCTGTCGTCGAAAATTGCGACAAAATCGCTGAATTAGCCGAGAAAGACCGGCATAGTAGCAGCCGTAGCATCGGCCAAGAGCTGGGGATAAGTAATCAAACCGTTATTAACCATTTGAAGAAGCTTGGATTCACAAAGAAGCTCGATGTATGGGTGCCACACACGTTGACGCAACAAAACATCTTTGACCGTATCGACGCATGTGAATCGCTGCTGAATCGCAACAAAATCGACCCGTTTCTGAAGCGGATGGTGACTGACGATGAACAGTGGGTCACTTACGACAACGTGAAGCGCAAACTGTCGTGTTCGAAGCCCGCTGAAGCGGCTCAGACGGTGGCCAAGCCCTCATTAACGGCCAGGAAGGTTCTGCTGTGTGTTTGGTGGGATTGTCAAGGAATAATATATTATGAGCTGCTTCCCTATGGCCAAACGCTCAATTCGGACCTGTACTGTCAACAACTGGACCGCTTGAAGGTAGCACTCATGAAGAATAGGCCATCTTTGATAAACAGAGGCCGCATTGTCTTTCATCAGGACAACGCCAGGCCACACACTTCTTTGGTGACGCGCCATAAGCTCCGGGAGCTCGGATGGGAGGTTCTTTTGCATCCGCCGTATAGTCCGGACCTTGCACCAAGTGACTACCACCTGTTTTTGTACATGGCGAACGAGCTAGGTAGTCAGAAGTTAGCCACAAAAGAGGCCTGTGAAAATTGGCTATCCTAGTTTTTTGCCAATAAGGAAGCGAGCTTCTATAACAGGAGTATTATGTAGTTGGGAACTCGTTGGGAACAAGTCATCGAACAAAACGGCGCATATTTGACTTGAAACAGATGATTGTAACTAATTTTATGAACAAATGAAAATTCAAAAAAAATACCGCAGGACTTTTTTGACAGCCTAATATATATAAATGGATTTCTGTCTGTCTGTCTATTTTTTTTTTTATTAAGGTGAGGAACGCTCTACCAGCCTTACCTGGGAAGGGTTAACCCAGACGTCGAGTGGGGATCGTACTCACAAAAACCAAGCCCTCTACTCGTAGCCTCATGTCGCGCAACCCGTCACAGCCATCCTCGCGGGATTTCTCTTCCCTACGGAGCGCCGATTAGGCGCGTCCAACATGACGCGCACTCCTTCACAGCTACTCTTGTGGGATATGCACCAGTTTAACAATGGCTTCCTCCTGGATGCTCGCTCTTTCGAAATGTTCACAGTGTTCCTCCATCCAGGCCAGGATCAGGCGTTGCCAGGCAAGCATTTTTCTGTTCTCCGCGACAGTATCCGTTTACCTGTCGAGACGTGCACCGATTAGGAAGCGCCCTCCAACTCCACGCGCGCCCCGTCACAGCCACCCTCGCAGTATTTCGCTTCCCAACGGAGCGCCGATTAGGTAGTGCCCTCCAACATAACGCGCACTCCGTCACAGCAACTCTCGTGAGGTACACACCAATTTGGTGACGCCCTCCTAGGCGCTCGCTCCGTCGAAGTCCTTGCAGTATTCTTCTTTCCAATCCACCATGAGGCATTGCCAGCAATTTGTCGTTCCTTCTCACCAGATTCCGCTTACCCGTCGAAATTTCGCTTCCCACCGGAGCGCCGATTAGGTAGTGCCCTCCAACATAACGCGCACTCCGTCACGGCCGCTCTCGTGTGGTACTCCGGTGCTTCAGATCTCGCTGTGGTTCATCTTTTATAGTCAGGCGTTATCCGCAAGCTGGTCGGTCCTCCACTTCCGCTGTAGCTCAGACATGATGTGGACGATTGCACTGTTCACTGCGTTCCAGGTGCCCTCGTCACGACACATTTTCTCTACGAAGTTCCCAGCATGAAGGGAAGGCAGCCCCTCGCGCCTTGCGGTGAGTCTGGGACATACAAATACGACGTGTTCCGGTGTTTCCTCCACATCTCCACACTCCAGACAAAGATCTTGCATGTCCAAACCGGTGCAGATACTACCTGAAGCAGCCACGACCAGACAAGAACTGCGTTAGGTGGAAATTCACCTCTCCATGTTTCCTGTTTACCCAGCCCATTAGTGCCGGTTAAGCCTGTGCGTCCATCTGCCGTTTTGAGCCGCACTCCACTCTTGCTGCCACCTAGCCATCGACTCCGCCCTCATTAGCTTCCAGATTCCTCTGGTTCACCTCCTCATATAGCATTCGCTGTCTTCCGCCAAGATGATGTCGATGGGGACTAACCTGGCTATGACGCAGACCGCTTCTGTTGATATGGTTCTGTACGCACTCACGACTCGCATCGCCATGAGCCGGTACGTACTATCCAGCCTCCTCGTGTTCCGCTGATTTTCTAACGCCGCGATCCAGGTTGGACCCCCGTATCGTAATGTCAATGAGGAGACACTAGCCAAAAGGTGCCTCTTGCTGCTGCTTGGGCCAGTGTTGTTGGGCATGATTCTTGTCAGTGCATTGATTGGCTTCGTTGCTTTTTACAAGCGTAGTCGACGTGACTGTTGAAGTTCAGTCGATCATCGATCTGCACCCCCAGGTATTTTAAGTCTCGCTTCGAAGTTATCAAATGCTCTTCGATGGTGATTTCTGCACGTTGCACTGCCCTGCGGTTGCTGACAATCAACATTTCCGTCTTGTGGTGAGCTATCTGCAGTTTCACACTTTGCATCCACCTTCCGATCATGTCTATCGACTCGGTCGCGAGCATTTCGACCCGTTCCAAGGATTCTCCTGTCACGAAAATAACGATGTCATCCGCGAAGCCAATGATCTCCACACCTCTGGGCAGATTCAGTTTTAGTACGCCATCGTACATACTGTTCCAGAGCGATGGACCCAGGAAAGAGCCCTGCGGAACTCCAGCCGTAGTTTTAATCTGCGTCTGGCCCGTGTTTGTCTCGTACACCAGCACACGGTTCTCGAAGTAGCTTCTCAGAATTCTACACAGGTAGTCTGGGACTCTCCTCGTGTGGAGCGCAGTCGCGTTAAGAACGCGTTCAACAGTGCCAGCTGGGAGGTCGATCGTTATCACTGCGCAGTATCGATTTCATCTGAGCTTCTGTTTGGATGCTTTGTTGGCTCTTTCGACCACTGTGCGAATGGCATCTACCGTGGATCTCCCTTTTCGAAATCCGAACTGACTATCGAACAGTCCACGAACTCCCTCCGTGCATTCCGTCAGCCTATTGAGGATGATTCTCTCCAGAAGTTTCCCAAGAGTGTCCAGTAGGCATATGGGTCTATACGATACTGAATCACCCGGCGTCTTTCCTAGTTCGGGCAGTAGTACTAGTTTTGTACCTTCCATCGATCCGGAAAGCATTCATCTAGACACTTCTGCATTGCTGTCCTGAACATGTCAGGGAATGCTAGGACTGCCGCTTTTAAAGCTACATTGGGGATTCCATCTGGGCCAGGCGCTTTCTTCGTTTTGAGGCGTTTCATAGCTGCAACTAGCTCGTCGTTCGAGACCTCTCTGCGTTCGATGTTATCAATCTCATCCTCTCTATATGGCGTGGGTGGCCAGGTCGTTGGGTCGTGCTGCGAGAATAATCCTTCCACAATAACTTTTAGTTTTTTTTTATCCAAAATATATATTTAAGGCTCATATGGCGTCAGCCTAACGGGGCCGGGAGTTCAATATTTCGACAATGTTTGCTTACAACTATGTTAGTAATATGTAACCGATTACTCGCGGTTGGCTCGAGGTTAGTATTACAAGTGTTCTCATAATTGGTATGTTGCAGTCTTCGATGCTCTGTACGTGTGCCCGACATGGTATACCTCCTATTGGGATGCAGCTGACCATTAATAGGCAACGCCCCCCTAGTCTGTACCCCATATCTAGCGTGGTGCGTATTTCTCGACTCGAGGAATCCAGGATAGAATGGTCACTAGCCGGCGCAATCATCAGCTCGTGTAGAGTTGTCATAAGCGGTACAACCTTTGGCTCTTGTTGAATGATCAGTGGACTGCACAACCTTTGGCCCGTGTATCTGTAAAGAGTGTGTGTATGTATTGCCGCGACTAAGTAAAAGTTTATCGTTTGGATAGGAGGGATATGGAACGGGGACACAACGAAGGAAACATCATTAAACGTTGACATCGGCGTTTCTGAGGAACAGGTATAGATGAAGCAGAAGATCAGGATCACGGCTACCTAAGATATCCCGAACGGGGATATCCGATTGTCTGCCTTGTGCTCTCAGTGCTCTAGAGAGCTGAGAGCGAGCAGCATGGAACCGGATACACGACCAGACAACATGCTCGATGTCGTGGTAGCCATCGCCACAATCACAAAGATTGTTTGCTGCGAGCCCAATGCGATAGAGATGCGCGTTTAGGTTGTAGTGATTGGACATAAGCCGAGATATCACGCGAATGAAATCACGACCTACATTCAATCCCTTGAACCATGCACTCAAGGGATTGAATGTAGGTCGTGATTTCATTCGCGTGATATCTCGGCTTATGTCCAATCACTACAACTTTTAGTTTTTCGGGACAAATTTCGGAAGGTGTCGTTGGGCCCCTGAGCTTCGCCATTACCACTCGATAGGCATTGCCCCATGGATTGACGTCCACGTCCCGACATATCTCCTTGAAGCAATTAGATTTGCTCCGCTTAATCGCCCGTTTAAGAGTGGATCTAGCATCCCTAAATTCCACTCTCCGCTCTTCTATGGTGTTTATGCTTAAGCGTTGGAAGCGTCTTCTGGCGCTAAGGCTGTTGGCCCGAAGCATGCCAAGTGCCTCACTCCACCAGTAGGCTGGCGGTACCTGGGTTCCCTTTGTCTTGGCATTGTTATATCTCATGCTTTGGTTAGCGTTTCCGTCAGTTCATCCGCGTTCATGTTCAAGACGTCGCTTTCCACGCTTAGTGCTTCGATGAAAAGGTCCTTGTCAAAGGTTTTTGTCTTCCACCTGCGCGGGCATGTCCTATTTATCCTTACTGCCACGGAGTTTCGTTGGCCAATGGTATAACGGATGGCTTGATGATCACTGTGGGTGTATCCTTCGCATACCCTCCACCTCATTTTCGCCATTAACGACAGACTGCAGAAAGTCAAGTCGATGATGGACTCTCGACCATCTCGGCGGAAGGTACTAGTGGTGCCCTTGTTGCACAGGGTAACATCCAACTTGGCTAGAGCTTCTAGTAAACTAGTCCCTCTCGCGTTGGTGTATCTGCTTCCCCACTCTACTGCCCAAGCATTGAAATCCCCTCCTATAACGACTGATTTGCGTTCGGCGAGCTCCTCGGTGAGGACATCCAGCATATAGTGAAACTGGTCCATCGTCCATCTGGGAGGTGCGTAGCAACTGCAGATAAAAATTCCGTTGATCTTTGTGATCACGAAACCCTTGCGAGATCTCGAGGCTACCTCCTGAATGCTCATGACCTGGATGGCGGCCATTCCCACTTTATCCGTCGCCCAATTGCCGTTACCGAGGGGAACGCGATACGGCTCCGCGATAAATGCGACATCACATTTTGTTTCTGTTGTTGACTGCCACAACAGTTGCTGTGTGATGTCACAATGGTTGAGATTAATTTGGGTTATCTCCATCACTGTTGGCTTGCCTTCGCCTGTTTGTACACAGGGCAATTAAAGCCTCCCGTCGTATGGTCATTTTTATTTTATTTATTTATTTATTTATTTTATTTACTATGACTCTACATCCCATTGAGATTAGATCTGATTCACTATTCTTCTCCAATAAACCCGGTCCATGGCTTCAGTTCTCCAACTCCCAGTCCTGCACCACCTGGTCCAACCACCTTGCTCGCTGGGCTCCTCTTCTTATTGTTACTACCGGATTAGATGCGAACACCATCTTTGCAGGGCTGCTGTCCGGCAATCTTGCAACATGCCCTGCCCATCGCACTCGTCCAGCCTTGGCGACTTTCTGGATGCTGGGTTCGCCGTAGAGTTGCGCCAGTTCGTGGTTTATTCTCCTTCTCCATACTCCGTTTTCCTGTACACCACCGTATATTGTTCTGAGCACTCGGCGTTCGAAAACTCCGAGTGCTTGTGAGTACTTTTCAAGCATCGTCCATGCTTCGTGCCCATAGAGAACAACCGGTCGAATTAGGGATTTGTACATGGTACACTTCGTACGGGGTCGGAGCTTGTTGGACCTCAAGGATTTGCGGAGCCCATAGTAGGCACGACTTCCATTGACAATGCGTCTTCGAATTTCACGGCTGTTGTTGTTGTTAGTTGTTATCAACGAGCCAAGGTAGACAAATTCCTCCACCACCTCGAGCTCGTCGCCGTCGATCACAACACTGCTACCAAGAAGAACTCTGTTGCGATCAGTCCCTCCAGCTAGCATGTATTTAGTCTTAGACGCATTGATCCCAAGCCCAATCAGCCCTGCTTCGTGTTTCAGTCGGGTATACAAGTCGGCTACCGTCGCATGTGTTCTTCCGATTATGTCCACGTCGTCGGCGAAGCAGATAAACTGACTAGACTTGTTGAAAATCGTGCCCCGTATGTTGAAGCCCGCTCTCCGCATAACACCTTCCAGCTCCACGTTGAAGTGCAGACAGGAGAGTCCATCGCCTTGTCGAAGTCCCCTGTGAGTCTCCAATGATTCCGACAGCTCACCTGAGATCCGCACACTGCACCACACACCGTTCATCGTTGCCTGAAATCAGTCAGACAGGCACCCTTCCCTGTCAGCATACGGCCAAGATCCCACCGGGGTTGGTTACCCGATCTTCGCTATGGTTACTCGTACCCCAGCCGGTACCACGGGGAGGTAGGGATAGGAGTTACTGGACAGGAAGCTAAGGACCACGAATGGGGTCTATTTTATGCCTGCAGGTACGCGAAGTACCGATGGCATGCTTAGTCCAGTCATTTACCAACCAATCGTATGGTCATTACTGTCTTCTTTTTCGCAGAGCATACACCTTGGTTTTCCCTTGCAGTCGCTGGCAAAGTGTTCCTCTATTCCGCATTTCCTGCACAGTTTGGATCTATCTGGCCCCAAGCAGCCTTTCGCCAGGTGGTCGAAGTTTAAACACTTTAAACATCGCATCGAAAAGTAGAAGAATGAAGGGGAATACTTGCCTCGAGTATAAACAGTGGATCTCGCTGAGGCAAACTTTCTTTCGGCATCGGACTGTTGAGCAATCCAGTTCACTTTGCTTTCGCTGCGCTTCGATCTAAGATTGGACCCCACCAGTGGTAATCCAACTTGGATATCGTCGTGAATCTTACTGGCGTCGATCCTGATGTGTTCAGCACTCCTCTCGTTGCTTCTGTACACGGTATTTCCCCACGGTATTTTTTTTCTCCATAGGCTTTACCGCGCCCTTACTCGCGTTGTCACCCGATTAGTCGCCTTCTACGACAGGGACGGGGACCTCGACCCAGCAGCTCCACGGCTCTGTCTGTCTGTCTATCTGTCTGTGTGTCTGTCTGTCTGTCTGATTCTTATGGACTCTGAAACTACTGAACCGATCGACTTGAAAATTGGTATGAAGGGGTTTTTGGAGTTAGGGAAGGTTCTTATGATAGCTCGAGACCCCTCCCCCTCTCTAAGGGGGAGCTGCCATACAAATGAAACGCAAATTTCTGCATAACTCGAGAATTAATCAAGCATATGAAACAAAATTTGGCATGAGGAGGATTTAGGGTGCAATAACTGTTTTTTGCGGTAGTTAGACACCCCACCCCCTCTCTAAGGGGGGCTGCCATAGAGCCAAATTTAGCATGGGAAGGTTTTAGGGGTCCCGAAATGTTTCTATGGTGAATAGACATTCCACCCCTCTCTCCGAGGGAGGGGAGGGTCTGTGCTGCCATACAAATGAAGCATACATTTCTGCATAATTCAAGAACTAATCAAGCAAACGGAATCAAATTTGGCATCTGGAGGTTTTAGGAAGCAATAAACATTTTTAAGGTGGTTCAACACTGCTCCCACCTTTCTAAGGGGGGGCTGCCATAGAAATGAAACATAAATTTCTGCATAACTCGAGAACTAATCAAGCAAATGGAACCAAATTTGACAAATGGAGGTTTTCCCTTCCCTTCCCTCTTTTCCCTTCTCTAAAGAGGGGGAATGGGGAGGATGCTCGATAACTAATCAAACGAATGGAATCAAACTTAGGGATCGATAAACGTTTCTATGGTAGTTCGACACTTCTCCTCCCTTTCTAAAAGGGGGCTCCCATACAAATGAAACACAAACTTTTGCATAACTCGAGAACTAATCAAGCAAATGGAGCCAAATTTGGGATGTGAGGGTTTTTGGGTACGAGAAATGTTTCTAGGATAGTATGACACCCTTTCCTCCTCTGGAAAGGAGAAGGGGTCCCATAAAAATAATGCACATATTTCAACCAAATTGAAAATTTTCGGAAAACTCTGAAGGAAAATGGGAAAATTTGAAAAATTCAATTCGCATGTGTTCTACAATTACATATTGACGAGCGTTGTTAGTCCATTTGACGTTGATGTTCCCAGAAAATCAAAGCACCTGGGGAAATTTTTATAGCAGATACATGAAAGCTGAGTACTTTTAACTCGCATGCATTTGCATTGCAACCGATTCATAACGAAAAAATATGAATACAATCTGTGTGCATCTCTATATCGCATGAACTTCTAAAAAGTTATATTTTTTAAATTTTACTATTTAAAAAAAATAGGAAAACAACAGAAAAAACGTTTTAAAGCGCACTTTGTTCTTTAAACGGCCACCGTTTTGTCAAAAAAGATGTTTATGACTTGTCCGAGCTTCATGCGATAGAAGCATCTTTACTGATTCAGAATCTATTCGATTTTCGAACCCCCTCACTTCATCGGCTCTTAACTATTCTAGTCATGAATATTTTTTCTCCGTTCAATTTTTGTTTTATTGTTAAAGGATAGATAAACAAATAATTTTATAATGGCTCGAAGAAACGTTCGAAACTCGTGTGTCTACACTAGAATATTTCATGTGTAAATATTCTAGGGTTACGCATCTCGCAGGATGGACTATCACCGATTTAAAGGTGGGAGTTAAGCGTTCTAGTTATAGTGTAGGCTGACCACTGATATCTTCTGGCCAAATACCTCGTTGACTTTCTTAAGTTATCCCCTACGTCATTACGAACCCGCTCAACATTTCTGATCAGTGCTTGGAAATATCTGTATCACATCAATCTTTTCAGCTGAATTTCCGGCCACATTCGATCATTGCATTCGGGATACCGAAAATGAACCAACGCCAAACGTCACAATCACAGCAAGCCACTCACAGTTGATTCATCCAGTTTTTTTCAGTCTGTTTTTCGTTCTGTTCTGCGTTCACGGAATGTGAGCAAAACAAAATATCCCTAGTTTTGTCATTCATTGACATTAACATACCAGTTCATTCACTATCAGCATCGTTCTCGGACACTGACAAAACGAAGAAATTCGTTGAGGAAGATAAGAAAGTACAGAATGCTCATAATAGTGACAATAAATTAAATTGTTCAAGCATGCAAGGTTTCCGTCTCAGTTAAATTGCTTCCATTTTACATAGTGAATATGCAGTTCCAAATCCACTTGTCAGAAATGCTTCAAAAGAAGAATTCCGATGTAAAAAATACCGTCTTGACTCAAATTTCAAACATTTAATTTTTTTTAATTCTGAACACACAAACATAAAATGGTGGTATCCAAGACACGACCGCAATGGGAATATTTCTAGCTTCCTTTTGAAAACGGATCAAACTATGCTATAGGATTAGCGGATGGAATTGCCAACATCCAGCTTTGGCTGACACAGTTTGCATTCGCTGCTTAGATCGATTCTGCAGAATGCCCCCTCGCCGTCCAAGCCTAAGCAATCCTTAACTGTGAGTGTGCATGCAGATCTTGCTCTTTTGTTGGCATTTCCGCTTGCGCCACCGATTTGCGTTGCCCTTTCGGAGTAACTTCAAAAACAACTGAATAAGCAAGGCACTGACTCAATGAGAAAATCACACACATATCAGGATATTGAAAATGAACAGTCACAACATTCCTGACAATTCAATGGCAATGAATAAATGTGAATGAATTCTCATGACTCGAGCTTTAAGGAAAGCTCAGAGAGCACAGAATGAATATGAATGAATACAGTTGTAAATTTGTTTGCCGTCGAATGAATGACAGTAGCATCGACGAGCAAAATAAACGCGTTACACTGATAAAAATATATTTTCAATGTTGCTTAACAATCTCAATATTTCCAAGCTCTGTTTCTGATAATTTATGGACGGCTAGACCGTCTAATGCATATCTCTTCGGAACATGTTAACCACTTCTTGCATTGATTGAGATGACATGCTGCCACTAGCCATGTCCAGCGGACTTAAAGCTACCTGAGGTGTTGGTAGTTGGTGATACGCTTCGGGCGGTTCAATGAAAACACGTGGTTCTATTATCGAGATGACATTCTGCCACTGAATCATAATCACCGGGCATAATACTACCTGAGGTGTTGGCAGTAGCCGAAGAGACAAAAAACTTGCCTTCAATTTTTCTACCACTTTTGTTTTCGGTAGCTCCTTCCATTTGATTTTTCTTTTTTTTTACGGATTTAAGGATGCTAGGGAAATAACGGTACACGGTACACCCGTGCACTGGCCCCAAAGGTGCCGCTAGTGATTGAACCCTCGGCACGGATACCTTGGAATTGGGGTTACCCACACGGTTTTACAAAGGTTGGGGCAATGTTTTGACTCCAACGCTACTCATTTCCGGGTTTGCGATCGGCAATAGAATTTCTCAAAGATTTCATGTTTCCAGTCATCAATCGAGGCTAAGCATCGTAACTCGCCTGGAGAAAACTCTTTAGGTCGTACAGCCTTTCGTCTCGAAACCATTGGAACCTAGAGAACACTGAAAGAGCATGAATACAAAATATGGCGAACGTCCACAAGTTGCCAACTGCACACAATTCTTTGTAACCCGAATTGCACAAACCTACACTCAATGGCTTCTGTGCTAGTTGTCTGCGAGCGAGGCCTCGTTCCTTTTGAACCCGAATGACGAGCACAAAAATAATTAAGGTACACCGGGGCAAGTTGAAATTAAGGGTAAGTTAAAACGGAAATCATAACTTTTACATATGATGGTGGATACCCCAAAAAAAATCGATTTCTAAAACAGTCGATTTTCTCAAAATGGTCATCTCAGATTTGGAACACACCTATTGTGCCAAATCGTTACCAAAAAAGATTCACAAATACGCAGTGTATCATCCAACGAATAGGTTTATCCCAGTAAACGTATTTTCTCTATTACTGTTGATGTTTTTTTATCCCATCTGTTTATTTTTATTATTAGGCTCATCTAGCAATTCAGCTGTAACAGAGCCGAATTTATCGTGTACATATTTCTCATGTTGTATATAACACAGTAGCCATTAGGAGTATAAGTATCCCTATTCTATCGATACACAACACATGTCGCATTTTTCGGCGTAAGAATATTATTGCTGGAATGTTCACAGTTGGACATAGCGGGACTGTTGATATGAGGCTTCCATTGTTGTGTTTATAAATAGCACCAATTACCGATGCAGCAGATCGATCGTATGTGGAGTGAGAGGCTGGGATCATTATCACATGATGATTGATGCATGGACGTAGTAGCATTACTTGCGTCATGCCAAATAACACGCCTTGAATGCATTCTGAGTGGCAAGCTCTAGAATACGCGTGACCACAGTGCAAGTCGGAAGAGAATGTATTTGACGAAAATTCCCCCGACCAGAACGGGTATCGAACCCGAACCCCCGGCATTTAGGTGTGACACTAACCACTCGGCCACGGGAGCACAACTGTAACTGGGGAGTAACTGTTGATATTAACCGACGTAGTTTATCGAGGTTACACTTGGAGTTGTTAATACCAGCACTGCAGTCCTTGTAAATCCTGGAGATCACGACTTGACTCATGTTGCTGAATAGTATTCTTTGTTGAATTCTGATGATTACGCAGAAACAAAATAATGCTTTTTTCCGTCACTTCACATTTGCTGCCGGTCACGACTGGTAATTTTTGTAATGTTGAAGTTACTTTATGAACAACTAGCTCTTTTTTCAGGGTCGTTACCCCAAAGATCACCGTCAACTATTAGGCGTCAGTTGGGAACTGAGGAGAATTCTGTCAGTGATTATACACACTTCCCAATTTGTAGAGCCCTCAACCACGTCCTAACCTGTTCTCACGGGCTACGATGGTCCCTCTTTCTACTAAGCTATATGGAGCGATCCTTGGTAACCCCGTTTGAGTTCGGTTACGATTTTACAAAACTGATTTAACACTAAACCTACCACGAGGGGTCAAATTACCCATTTTAAACTTTTAGTCAAAATTTTCTTTCAAATTACATTGTCACAACATCATTTGCCTACACTACTTTTCCTAAAACATACATCGAATGTATTTTTCAGTGTTCACTCCTCTCTTGTTATTTTTTTTACTGAGAAATATATGTCATCTTCCCTAACTACCGCAACGGGTCATTTGGCCCATTGGGTCATTTTGGTCATTTGGGTTGTGATAGAAAAACAATTACATTACACATTTTTTGCTATTGCTTTATTTATTTTGTTGTATTTGTGAATGAATAGTGAATGATCAGAACTAATTGTATTGCTGACTATCCAAGCGAGCTAACAGTAACAATTCCAGTTCTATTTTGCGTGTCAAAAATTGTAATTTCAAAATTTTGCTGATAATTGTTATCCCAAATGTCGAAATATACAGGAGAAATATGGTATGCAACATTTCTCAAAAAAAACTATATAAATCGAGTCATTGTTCACTAACTATTAAAAAGGGACACTTGACCCACTGTGGTAGGAATAGGTATACAAAAATGTCATAGTTTTCGTCCGGATTCAAAAGCATTAGGGGTAGTGGGGGCAAATTTGTCATGGGGGGCTAAGTGGTCACCTGCTTGTTTGGTAGTATAACATTTGACTATTGAAACCGTATTGATAGTCACCTTATGTTTGAAGAATTTAATGACTTTTGAGTCACCCTGTACTTCAGTAGAGCTGTCAAAATGTCAATATATGAATAAAAATAGAAATTGCTCTCTCGATAGCCATTGTGCGCATGGTATCTAAGGAATTTCACGTGAAATTTAGTATATTCAATCTGATATGTTGGACAAATCATCAGTTTGGACAACTGTTCACCTATTCTAGGGGAGGTGAACAGATATTTTGTTCAATCTCACCGATTAATTAGCATAGAGATTTCTTTTGTGTTTGGGGGCAAAGTGGTCATAGTAAATAACACTTACAATGTTATGTTTACTAAAGCTGATATACCTCTTCACATTCTGCTCTTGAAGAGGTTTCTTTTGTGGCATTGAGCCTGGAAAAATATGCCACTCCAACTAAACGAAGCCTTATTATGCGGAACGTTGTGTTTCTTACTACGTTTTTGCATGCATGAGAAAAATTAAATTAAGACTCTAGGTGAATAGACCAAGCTTATTTCATACATATACTTACTATATCAAGTATGATTTGAGCTAATTTGGACGAAAAAAAATTGCATAAATCTATCCCATATGTGCGAGTGACCAATTTGCCCCCACTAGGTGACCACTTTAACTCCAAGAAAAAAAAGGTCGATTTTTCACCTTTTTTCTAATAATGAAAAATGTACTATTTTAAATTTTTATAGTAAAAGGCGAATGCTATCTTGAACAACAATGAGTTGAACAATAATATTCTTCGAAAAACGGGAATTGATGCGGTATGTGGACGCTGAAAATGGGCATAATCCTTAGGGTGACCATTATGCCCCCACTTCCCCTACTGTAACCATTTTTAGAAAAAAGCACTTCTAGCTTAAAAAACCTTGAAAATGACAAAAAAAAATTTAAAAAAGCTGGATTAAATTATAACAAAACACTGGAGATTTTTGCATTTCTCTGTTTCAATGACATTCTTTAAAAATACTTTAAAAATACAATATCCAGGAAAAACTGGAATGTTGGCCAGAGTTCATGTCTTCCTTGAAACTGCTAAAATTATTAATTAGTCCGCTTCACTTTCTCAAATCCCCTTGCTCATCCTACTTTACCACATTCCCTTCAAATAAGCAGAGCATAATACCCGTTGGAATCAGAACACTACGTGAGCGACACACATCACAAGGGGGCACTCATGGCCAAGGCATACCGATTCTACAGCGCCTAGTGATGTATTTATTACGACCCACCACAGGATATGCTCCAGACGAAGCAACAAAGAAATCATCCTATCTTTTATAACATATATTTGCCATGATTAATAAAATATATAGTTATAAGCTGTTAAAAACTAAATCTAAAAAATACAAATGAATAAACAATGAAAAAAATATATTTTTTTTCATTTATCTATCATCAATACCGTTTTGTCTCATATTCCGAACAGTCTCAAATTCAGAACACTTTATTTTCAAATGTAAATTTACTAAACTTTTTTGTTTTAAATAATTGAATAATGAAAACACAGACATTCTTTGGAATATAGGTCAATTTTGACATCATTTACAGATAGCGATACAGTCCATAATTTATAATATTAGACATTTGCAAAAAAGTGACAATCAAAACCAATGATAAAATGTTTGCGTTGGCAAATTCCGTAAAAAGCAAGGGTACTTTCGTATTAGCGTCACCGGAGCAGAAATACAATAGATAGCATTTTTATTGTTCGCACTGGCATTCAAATATTATTTGTATTTTTGTTGGCTTGTTGTATGCAGTGTTTTGTCATTTTTTAGTGCTACGTATGCGTATTTGCGATTTGGGGTATTTAAGTATAAACGCCACCGGAGCGCAATTTTCATTATGAATTGGTTTTCCTTAATTAAATTTATTCTGAGGTCAACGTAATCGAGGATAAGGAACAGAGGCGACCCTAAGCCGCCGAGGTGACGCAATCCGAGTCGGCCGCCGACCCGCCGTCGGAAGCGGCGGCCTTTCGCAAACAAACCTGTGTTCCATCGATTGCCCGGTTAGTTTGAAACATTGGAGACGATCCTTTAGTTAGGTTTAGTAAGTTTCACTTTGAAATATATCATTTATATTTCGGCTCCGGTGACGCTAATACGAAAGTACCGAAACAAGCATCGTTAATTTTTTAATTTTTTTGTAGTTGTTTCAGCTATTATGTTTGTTGTTTTCATGTTAAGTGCTAGAGAATGTATGAACTTACACTAAATGGGTGAAAAAAATGATATTTTATGCGGAAATATTCATTAATATTAGTATTGAAGTAGTGTTCGGAATGTGAATCAAGTTTCTACACATGATTCAAATTGCGAACACTTCATTTTTAAATGTGAATTTACTGAACTTTAATGTTATAAATAATTTAATATTCAAAACCCTGACATTCTTTGGATTATAAACTTCATTTTATTATCATTTACAGGTATCTATATCGATACAGCGCCCTTGGTACCGAAACCATGTAAACTTTAAGAAACAAATACAATCAATAATTACAAAACCAAAATCCAACTTTTTTGCGAACATAACATCGGTCCAGTAGTTTAAAAGTTATGATTTTTTTTAATTGCGTTTTCGCTGTTCGGAATTTCAGACAAAAGTGATCAAACATATTTTTAGTTTTTCACCATGAATATGTTTTGTAAATCAATTTTATTGTAGTCAAATGAAAAAGAAGGCTCTGTTGTATCCAAAAATCAAATTAATTTCGCGAAAAAGTATTATTTTGAGTAATGAGACATTGTTTAATAGCCATCAAAGTTAAGTGTTCGGAATATGAGACAAAACGGTAAATATGAATGATTTATTATTATATTATTTTTTCAGCCGGAAGATAATACAATGAAACGGCATTTCTAATCAATCGCATGGATGACAGGTAAGAAAAACCTTTTCCAAACCAAATAACATTTACGAATTACACATGTGAATTCCGATAGGAAATATAGTGATCTTCGGTTCAAATCGAATTGAAAATTATATATTAAAACAATAGATAACAAAAGTAAGCATCTCAACATTTCATATCCACAGGTTGTGTTCACATTTATTCGCACTTAATTTAATTAGGTCAAAGAAAGAAAAGATTTCAACTCCTGACAGAAAATATAGAGACGAACCTGAAAGTCCAATATTACCACACTGTTTTGTATTCCTTCTTCATCTTCCAGTAAATATATATTACGTATACCAAAGCGTACCACTGAAGAATGTTACCTGTCTTACGAAGACAACGATCAGTTTGTGCTAGACAGTTGAATGTTAAAGGTGTGTCTTTGGCGTGTGAATCATTATTTCTCACTTTCTAAGTTAGTGTCGCAACTTATTCGTTCAAATAGTTCATAGAATAGTTTCATTGAATACCAATTACATTATTCGATGTGATTAATTAGAAAAAATGTTATTTCGGATCATTTGCAAACATCGAACAATATCGAAAGTACACGGTGATCAAAATTGAATACGTTGGCATTTTTCTCTCTTCCGTTTCTTGATCTTGGCATATTTCTTATATGTATTCATATCATTCGATTGTGTCAGTGAAAACAGGCTTATTGGTGTGAATAGACGTGGAAGCTCAGTAAATAACTGGTATTACTATTAACCTGGAATTCGTACCTAACACATGTGAATAAGTTTCTCATTCATAAATGACAAGATTATTAGATTAGATTTTTTCAACGATTCATTTAATACATCAAAGTGCTAGAAAGTGGGCTGTGCAATTGAAACAACAGGATTATTTTACAAACAGGATTTTATTCGAGCTGCATTGGAGTGGACATTATCATCTAGGACTGACCCGCTTAAACGAAAAATGAAATAACACGTGAAATCGCCTAAAAGAAACAGAAACAAACAAACGTAAGTTTAGATTAGTAATGCTTAAAATTCATTTTAATTATACCAACATTATATATATGCCATCTAAACACAGCGTATCATTTTTATTAACACTGCAAACTGCAACAGGACTGCAAAATGCGATAACAGGTCAAAATTGTAATTGTAATTGGAGTGATATGTAAAAGCATACGACTCATTAACTGCTCACACATCTCCAACGTTCCTATACTAGTAACAAATTAAAAAATCACTAACCGTTAGCTGAAATGCAACAAGAATCACAGTTTCTCCGATATTTCAACACACTATGGAAATGAGGCCATACTATTAGGAGATCTTTTTTTAGAACATCAAGCAATCCCGTTGATTATTTTGAGTTGTTATGACATCTTTAATTGGGAAAGTATCTGTCTTGTTGAAGACGAAGACATCGAGAAGATGTTAACAACACTTTCAATCTTCACGCGCAGATCAAGACAAAAATGTTATTTATGAATACGAAATTTCAATGTATTAGATCGAAGGAATTCACAAACTTTCACTTTATCCTCGTCACACTTCACGCAACTTATGTTTTGGAATTATGGAGTGACAGGTGTACTATGATTAGAACATCGTGCCAGAGAATTTGTTCTAATTACTCAAGCTTCTCACGAACATTCGGAACCATCTTATCTTTTTTTTCGGTTTCCACATTTTTAATTTTTTTTTCTCTACAGCAATGGTAGAATTAAATACGAAAATTGATAGTTCAAATGATCTTTTAATGGTTGAATTTCGTTGCTCAGAAACAGGTGAAGTTAGGCTGAAATAAAACCAAAAATAAGTTGGCGACAAGTGTTCTTCTGCACCTGTAGACTCTAACCGTCAACATTGTGGGAAAGGCAACAACAATTTCGTTGCTGAACCAACAATTACAGACAATTAAGACAACAAAACTGTCGCCACAAATCGAGCGAATTTATTTCGTCATTTGGCAGTGAATGCTATGTTATATATTTCAAAACCAACGATTGGAATAATTAACTTTTGATAAACAAACTTGTTCACTTTTTTCTCAAAACAAATAATGTGTTTTTTAAATATTTTTTTAATATTTTTCATGATACAATTTTTATGAACTACACTGTAATACAGGAATTCTCGAAAAGTTAATGACTCGACCATTTACTCTTTCCGTAGTCCCAAAGGAAAAAAAAAGGATGGATTGATGAAGGATGAAGGATGTTTGAAACAATCTGTACACCGAATCATTCTCGCAGTAAAGTGGGCTCATTTAATATTGCAACTCTAGAATGAACCATGTAGACCATGAAGATAGCTGAAAACACCAAACTTTTTCATTTTTAGGAAGAAAAAAAAGACGTCATATCTCTGATATTATTCAAACAAACACAGGATGTTTAGAGAACTTCAAATTGAAATTAAACACAGAAAAATAGTGTGGTGTGCCGTGAAATTGCTTCCGTTTGCTCGTATCGAACGTTTCTTTTAATAAATAAATTTGCGGCACCCGTAGTGTGGCATGTTGCACGAACTTATTTGACACGTAGAGCCTCGCCCTGTTCTTGTCGTGCTTTTCATTCAGCTGCATCAAGAGCGCTTGCCACACGTCAGTGTCGGTCTTAGCTCCCAAAGATATTTGTTGTATGAAAAGTAAAATGTCAGAAATTTGACTAGAAGGTAGCAACATTTTGTAATACATCCGAAAACAAAGTCATTTTTTAATTTCTTACTTTGTAACTGTTCTGACGTGATCTCTCAAAGTGACGCAAGCACCCAAAACTGTCATTTTACATTTCATGCTGTAGATAGATAAAGAATACCAAATCCTTCCAAATGACTTTTACAGAAATGTGAAAAAATGACTCCGTAAAAGCTTGAAAACGGAATAGCGTAAGCGCCATTTCCACTGTAATGTGGCCCTTCCCTTATGATGTGACGTAACTTGAATGCGAGGCGATGGGATTTTCGATTCGTTCTGATCCGTTCTGATTGCAAAGAACGAGCAGGGACCACAAATTTCACATAACAACATCTTCTTTGATGGACATTTAGCACAATGAGAGTCGCATGCCTTCTTTTTTTTTTTCCAAAATATATTTTTTATTAAGGCACATGTGGCGTTAGCCTGACGGGGCCGGGAGTCCAATATTTTGACAATTTTTGTCTTACAACTATGTTAGTAATATGTAACCGATTACTCGCGGTTGGCTCGAGGTTAGTATTACAAGTGTTCTCATAATTGGTATGTTGCAGTCTTCGATGCTCTATACGTGTGCCCGACACGGGCTACTTCCTATTGGGATGCAGCTGACCATTAATCAGCAACGCTCCCTAGTCTGTACCCCATATCTAGCGTGGTGCGTCTTTCTCGACTCGAGGAATCCAGGATAGAATGGTCACTAGCCGGCGCAATCATCAGCTCGTGTAGAGTTGTCATGAGCGGTACAACCTTTGGCTCTTGTTGAATGATCAGTGGACTGCACAACCTTCGGCCCGTGCATCTGTAAAGAGTGTGTGTATGTATTGCCGCGACTATGTAAAAGTTTATCGATCGGATAGGAGGGATATGAAACGGGGACACAACGAAGGAAACATCATTAAACGTTGACATCGGCGTTTCTGAGGAACAGGTATAGATGAAGCAGAAGATCAGGATCCCGGCTACCTAAGATATCCCGGACGGGGATATCCGATTTTCTGCCTTGTGCTCTCAGTGCTCTAGAGAGCTGAGAGCGAGCAGCATGGAACCGGATACACGACCAGACAACATGCTCGATGTCGTGGTAGCCATCGCCACAATCACAAAGATTGTTTGCTGCGAGCCTAATGCGATAGAGATGCGCGTTTAGGTTGTAGTGATTGGACATAAGCCGAGATATCACGCGAATGAAATCACGACCTACATTCAATCCCTTGAACCATGCACTCGTCGAGACCTTAGGGATAATCGTATGTAACCAACGACCGAACTCATCTTCGCTCCACATGCGCTGCCAACTTACGAGCGTGTGCTGACGAGGAATGTGAAAAAATTCGTTATAAGCAATTTGCCTTTCAAAAAGTGTGCCTTCTGAAGCACCCACCTTAGCTAGCGAGTCCGCCTTCTCATTCCCCGGAATCGAGCAATGAGAGGGAACCCATGCTAAGGTAATCTTGAATAATTTTTCGACCAAAACACTCAATAGTTGTCTTATTCTTGTTAGGAGCCACTTGTAGCGGATGATTTTTTGTTGCTAGGTTTTTTACAGATCACGCGCAATTTGCGCCATGTGTGAAAATAAAAATAATGTATTTTTAATTACAATTTCATTATGGAAAGATTTACTAACAAACAATGCTCTGTTAAAAATATGTTTTTTTTTTGTTATATCCAAAACTGTCTGACGCACTGAAGCACATTTTTCACAAACGAACATTTTATACAAAAGATGGCAATGCATCCCAAAAATGTACTGTTTGGTCCGATTTATGGTCCGAAGGAATCATTGGTCCGTTCTTCTTTGAAGATGAAAATGAGAACGACGTTACTTTCAATGGAGATCGCTTGCGTGCAGTGATTGCAATGAATTTTTATTGCGTAAAATACACTGGTTAAATCTGATTGGGGTGTGGTTTCAACAAGACGACGGCTAATGCTTAACAGCACACGAAACGAAAAGTAACACAAAATCGGGCTTAAAGGATGGATCATCTAAAACGTGAACAACATTTACATAAAATAATCTTTAAAAAAAATGGCAAGTATTGATTTTCAACCTGTGAAATAACTAGAAGTAGTTATGAAATCATTTGAAATCACTAGAAGTAGTTAACAGAAGAACGACTGGAGTATAAAAGGAAGCTCAGAAGTAAATGTACTTCCAGAACGAAGCGAGTGATTTTGATGTGATAACTGTTATCTCACATCATTTACGGCGCAAAATAAGGAGGAAGATGACAAATTTCCTCTTTGTTGGTTTCCATATTTAACATGCGCTCAAAGCTATGTTCACACCGAAATTTCATCGCACTTTTACAATGCGATATATCGATCACTATAATACATGTCGGGTTTTCGTTGTACTGTTTAATATAACGGTTTTCGGCTACACCCTCTCCGAATACTAGACGTGTTCAATACAAGACACAACCGTTGTCATAACTGATGAGGTGGTTTGTACGGATATGGAAGCTTTTATGCTAATTACCTCGTCTGTTACAGGTACTTGATCGAAGATGCGCTTTTGGAAAATTCAAACGGAAATCAAATAAAGATGTATTTTTGTCGCTGTACATTTCTAGGAAACAGCTTCAATATGGGATGCCGTTAAGAAGAGGATTAGCGAAATTCAATAGTTCGATTCCAATGAAAGCACGTACATAATACACAGACGCTGTGTATTTGTATTTGATTTGCTAAAAGAAGTGGGTGTGTGTGCACAAACTGTATGTGTATGTGGACGAGACAGAGAGAGGGAAAGTTTGTCAGTTCTATGCCATTCGGGATACCTGCAATGTTCTTTGTTCAATACCTGTCGTGTCATATGTTACACATGGCTTTGGAAGTAAGAAGAAACGACACGGTTTTTATTTCCATGTACTCGATATGAGTGGAGTACGTAATGGAATGTTGAAATTTTGTCTCGTTAGTATTCTCGTCTGGTATGGTACAGTTAGTTGTGACTTGTAACTTCTATATCACCTAGTATAACAAAAAGGATACCAAATGCATCCTTCCGCGATTTTCGAAGTCCACAAGTATCAACTTGACAGAGAAAAATATAAACATATTCTTTTATTTTCCAATATATTTATGAATTCATGCTTTAATATACAGAAGAAACTGGATTATCCGTAAGCGGATTATTAACAAACACGAGTTCATTTTAAATTATCAGTGATTAGTTAGCTCTTTTGTTTTGGTTATGGCTTCAACATTATCTGAACACTGGTGTACACAACCTCAATACAATTTGTGTATTGATATTACATAGTTTTTATGATATATTTTTTTCTTATTTGAGTCTTATTTTTAGTCCCTTATTGGATTATCCACCGTGACATTGTCGTGAAATTCCGCGGGTAATCGGGGTCATACTATTGGATCGCCCGAAAAGTAATTGCCAATTTTTTTTTCTTCATAAAACGATGTAGCATTGGATGGAGTATTTTACTAACAAACTCTCATCTTGGTGTGTAAAAATATAATGGACAAAATATCAGGAAGAAATAAAAAATCGATTTCTTTCTGTTTTTCAAATATTTTGTGGACTAACACAATTTTTTGACAGCTAATCCAATAGCCTTATCTACCTTATTACCAGCTTTCATTTGATTCCTTTAACGTTCCTGTAGGACCTTCCAATACAGAGATATTGTTGTTAGAATGGAAAATTTACCCCTCCGTTTTTGATGATTAATTGTTCAATAAATAATAATCGCATCGAAATGCAGTTTCGAAAACTTCAATAAATTCTGTACAATAATAACATAATTTTGATTAATTTGTTAATTTGTATAATTTGTAATAATTTGTTACATTGACGAAAAAAATGTATTGTAATAATGTAAATTTTTAGCATCGATTTCAAAAAAAGGCCAAAATCGATGTTCGCGATCTTCTCACGACCCCAATTATCACAATCAATTATTAACACGCAGAAAGTTTTGCAAGTTCTGGCGAGTCACTATAGTACAGACATGTGTGGCCTTGCGTTATGCTGATGGAACACACACGCATATGATCTAATCTCAACAATGACCGTGTTATTGAACTTTTCTTGTTATGGGCTCTGTTTGCCTCAAACTGGCCATACAAATGAAACACAAATTTCTGCGTTACACGAGAATGAATCAAGCAAATGAAATCATATTGGGCTTATTGAGGATTTAGGGTGCAATAAATATTTCTATGATGGTTAGACCCTCCACCCCCTCTCTAAAGGTGGGCTGCCAAACAAATGAAACACAAATTTCTGCATTACTCGAGAAATAATCAAGCAAAAGAAACCTAATTAGGCATGTGAAGGTTTTGGGGTGTAATAAATGTTTCTATGGTGGTTAGACTCTCCACCCCCTCTCTAAGGGGGGTGCCATAAAAATGGAAAACAAATTTCTGCATTACTCGAGAATTAATCAAGCAAATGAAACCAAATTTGGCATGTGAAGGTTTTAGGATGCAATAAATGTTTTTATTATGGTAGTTAGATACTCCTCCTCCCTCTCTTAGGGGGGGCTGGCATATAAATGAAACACAAATTTCTGCATTACTCGAGAATTACTCAAGCAAATGAAACTAAATTAGGCATATTGAGGTTGTAGGGTGCAATGAATGTTTCTATGGTGGTAAGACTCTCCACCCCCCCTCTCTAAGGGGGGCCAGCAATACAAATGAAACACAAACTTCTGCATTACTCGAGAATAAATCAAGCAAATGATAGCAAATTTGGCATGTGAAGGTTTTAGGATGCAATGAATGTTTTTACTTCTCCCCCATCTTTTAGGGGGGGGGCTGCCATACAAATGAAACATAAATTTCTGCATTACACGAGAATTAATCAAGCAAATGAAACCATATTAGGCATATTGAGGTTTTAGGATGCAATAAACGTAGTTAGATACTCCTCCCCCATCTCTTAGAGGGGGCTGCCATACAAATGAAACACAAATTTCTGCATTACTCGAGAATTAATCAAGCAAAAGAATCCAAATTAGGCAGGTGAAGGTTTTGGGGTGCAATAAATGTTTCTATGGTGGTTAAACTCTGCTGCCCTACAAATCACACAAAAATTTCTGCACTACTCGAGAATTAATCAGGCAAATGAAACCAAATTAGGCATATTGAGATTTTAGGGTGCAATAAATGTTTCTATGACGGTTAGACTCTCCATTGACTCTCCATAGTCTCCGGTTAGACTCTCGTGATAGTTTGAGACCCCTCCTCCCTCTCTAATGGGGGGCTGCCATACGAATGAATCACAAATTTCTGAATTACTCGAGAATTAATCGAGCAAATGGAGCCAAATTTGGTATGTGAAGGTTTAACGGGGCACAGGTACCGGGTAACGGAGAAACATGTTATTTGCAAGTGGTTGAAAAATCTAGAACGAGAATTGTGTGTAAAAGGTAAATTCAACGGGGTCGATTAGAAGATCAATCAATGAACAGTTCTGCGATTGGACCCATGAACTTGCTAATAATAAGAAAACGTGAATGTTTGAAGGTATTTGTATTTGTATTTGTATTTATTTCTCAATTCAACTGACAATTGTTGTCTCAATGAATAAAAAACTTATGCTAATCTTAGTTGGCCAGCAGTACGAAATAGGTCGAGAAGCCGTTGTCGGAAATTGTTGGCAGAAATATTAAAACCGAAGAGATTGAAATTGTCGTTGAAATGCTGACAGATCGAACGGATGGGCTCATGCAACCCATAATTTCTGCTTCGTGGATCCAACAGCAGAAAATCACGTTGGCGTAATGGTCTTTCAGGCACGTACATGTTCAGTTGAGCCAGCAGTGGTGGGCAGTCAATGTCTCCTGAGAATATTTTCCCAGCAAATGTAGCTTGAGCGACTGTGCGTCTAACTTCAAGTGGTTGAATATTCAACAGACGACAACGATCCTCGTAGGGTGGCAGGTTCCGAGGATCGCGCCAACGAAGAAATCGGAGGGCGTATCTGACGAACTTCTTTTGAATAGCTTCAATACGGGCGATCCATCTGGTGTGATAGGGGCACCATACTACTGAGTTTGATTCCAATATTGATCGGACAAGTGAACAGTACAGGGATCGGAGACACAGTGGGTCGCGAAATTCGTCGGCAATTTTGAATATAAAGCCCAATTGGCGATTGGCTCTGGCAACAATATCGTGATAGTGATTCCGAAAAGAAAGTCCGCTATCCAGGATAACTCCGAGATCCTTGAGGTGTTGTACTCGGTTGTAGATGTTGTAGATGACAACCAAACAGGATGTAGTCATGGATGATCGGTTGATTTTTGCGGTGATAGGAGATCACATTACATTTTTTGACACTGACACTCAGCATGTTTCTGGAACACCAATCTGCAAAGGTACATACCAAAGTTTGCTGGCAGTCCGAATGGCATTTGACTAATTTGAATATTTTTGCATCGTCAGCAAAAAAGAAACGGCATTCCGGAGGTATCAGCAACGAAACATCATTCAAAAATAATGAAAATAATAGCGGCCCGAGGTTACTGCCTTGCGGGACTCCAGAATTGTTGGAAAACGTCTCCGATTCTGAGAGGCCAATCTTGATCCGAACTGAGCGATCTAATAAGTAGGATCTGAACCAATTAACACTTCTTGATGAAACACCGAGTTTATCCAGTTTAGCGAGGAGAATTTCGTGGTTCACTGAATCGAAAGCAGCTTTCAAATCCATGTTACAGCATCAACTTGCCATCCCGAGTCCATACTTCGTAAACAAAACGATGTGAACTGCACCAAGTTGGTGGATACCGATCGCTTTGGGTAGAAAACGTGCTGTTGTGTGTCGATATAGTATTTGCAACAAGCAAACAAAGACCCATTTACTATTATCTCGAACAGCTTAGAACATGCGCACAAGGACGTGATACCGCGGTAATTACCAACATCGCGTTTGTCGCCTTTTTTATGCACCGGAAACATATATGAAAATTTCCAACGGGTTGGAAATTCGCTTTGCTGAACCGACAGATTGAATATCGTTGTTAACGGAGAGCAAAGAACATCTGCACAAAGCTTCAAGACTGCTGAGGGTATTCCGTCGGGCCCAGCGGCATACGAGAGCGTTAATTTACGCATTGCGGTTTTCATCATCTCTTCTGTAAAGTGAGGAATGTCGAAGTTGAATTCATCACAAGGCAGTCCGCTGGTAGCTTCTGCAACTTGCATAGCAGAGGTTGAGGAATTGTTGAACACTCGTTTGAAATGATCACCTTCTTCTTCCTTCTTTTGTTACAAAGTGAGAAAATAAGAAATATATTTCGTATGTGTTACTAAATGTGACTACTTTCTAGTTGAATTTCTTATCATTTTCTTTTTTTACAATAAATACCTTTGAAAGCTGGGACTGACACTGATATTGTGCAATAGCTCTTGAACCAGGACTGAGTGAAAAGCACAGGTTGAACAGTTAGGGGCTCATCGTGTTAACCCTTTCGCTACGAGCGACGTCTATAGGCGGCATCCGCGCGACAACTTTTTTGTACGAGTATTGCTTATAGCGTCGCGTCGTCTATCAGTATCACCCTGATGTCGTGGTGATACTGCACATTAGAGTGCCAATGGATGTATGGGAAAAAAGTGACCCTGGAATTTTCAAAGCGAACTTGATTAAAAATGTTGATTCCCAAGAAAAACTACCCTATGCAAAATATCAGCTCAATCGGACTTCATTTACTAGTGTCGCACAGCGGTCAAAGTTTGAGTTTTTTGAAAACCGAAATTCACCCAAGAGGAAGTCGGGATTTAAGAAAAAAAAATTGATGCCAAACGTCTTCAAATTGCATGAAACATCTACTGTCATCTCGATTTTTTTTTGGTCAAAAATTGACGCTCTGGGACTGACAATATAAGATAATATAATAATATGAGACAAAACGTATGGTTTAGGGTGCTAATGAAAATCGTCATATCGATTTTTCATACGGGACTCCCTGCGGAATGTTGATTTGCACGATACTCTATGCAAAATATTTGCTCATTCGGACGTCATTCTTCTTCTTCTTTGTTTTTAAGAGGCTTTAAACTTTGCAGTTCATTCGCCTCTATTCGGACGTCATTTACTATTGTCGCAGATGTCAGAATTTAAGTTTTCTGAAAATCGAAAAATCACCCAAGGAGGGAGTAAAGGAAATCGGGGTTTAAAAAAAATTTATGCCAAATGTCTTAGAATTGCAAAATGAATTTTATTAAAGATTATTAAGTTTACATAGCAATGAAATGAAAATATCAAGCTTATTGTTGATTTCTAACAACTGATCGAACCTTAGACTTAACTCCACTCATCAAATTCTGCACAGTAGTCTTTGTGCGCTTTCTGGCCGCTGAAGACCAATTCTTCTTGAACTCTGACATATATTTAGACACTGTACATTCTTTCTTGAACTTGGCCTTGACAATTGCCCAGTAACGTTCAATTGGCCACAAATGGGGACAGTTAGGTGGGTTGAGGTCTTTTTCGACGACTGTTGTTTTTCGAAAACCATTGTAGAGTGGATTTGGAATAATGTGCCGATGCCAAATCCGGCCAGAATAGAGAGGAACGTCGTGCTTTCTATAAAGTGGAAGCAATCTCTTCTTGAAGCATTCTTCCACATAAATTTGAACATTTATAGTCCCTTTTGTGAACAAAGTTGACGATCGCATGCCAAACGAGCACTTTTTGGCCGAATTTTCCTATCGCAACAGTCGTATCTGCAAATGGTACAGTCTCTCCAATCAATTTGATATAACATTGAGGTCCCGGTAGCGTTCTGCAATCTTCTTTGACGTATGTTTCGTCATCCATAAGAATGCACTGGTTGAGATTGTTCAAAATACTCTCATATAGCTTTCGAGCTCGCATTTCAGCGCGATCTTGATGCTCCGCTGTTTGTTTGGCCACTTTTTGCTTTTATAGGTCGCAGAATCATCCCAACACTGGTTTTGAACTTCTTGGCCAAATCACGAATAGATGCAGACCTGTTTTACTGAATATAATTTACAACTTTTCGGTCAAATTCGAGATTACTTGGTCCGGGTTTTCGTCCACTTCTGCTGAGATCCTCGAAAGAACACTCATTACCGAACTTTGTGTTTTACACTTTCTGGACAAACTTTGATTTTTTTTGCTATTTTGTGGTATGTGACACTCTTTTCGGTGCACCAATTATGCAGAATTTTCTTTTTAGTTTCCAAATCAATCCGCGACATTTCGAAAAAAACTTCGTGATCGCGACTAAATGACTTGTATTCCGATTTTTGACATGTAAACAAAGCTCTGATTACACGACCAAAAAAAGTTCACCCGTTCGTGTGTAATAACGTGTTAAATGTTTCAGATTACTCATGGAGTCCCAGATCACCTACGCTCCGATTCTATTCCGCCGATATTTTCGGTAGAATATGGAAAAGTTAGATCTGATAAAATGTTCTTTACTGACGGTTCATTCATAAACGGGTCCACTGGCTTCGGCATCTTCAATGAAAATTCCAGTGCCTCTTTCAAACTCAAAGATCTTTCTTCTGTGTATGTCGCTGAACTGGGTGCGATATATTACGCATTAGGGATCATTGAAACATTGCCCATCGACCACTATTTTATTTTTCAGTGGGCGCTTTAGAAGGCACACTTTTTGAAAGGCAAATTGCCTATAATGAATTTTTCCACATTCCTCGTCAGTACACGCTCGTAAGTTGGCAGCGCATGTGGAGTGGTGATGAGTTCGGTCGTTGGTTACACACGATTATCCCTAAGGTCTCGACGAGTGCATGGTTCACGGGATTGAATGTAGGTCGTGATTTCATTCGCGTGATATCTCGGCTTATGTCCAATCACTACAACCTAAACGCGCATCTCTATCGCATTTGGCTCGCAGCAAACAATCTTTGTGATTGTGGCGATGGCTACCACGACATCGAGCATGTTGTCTGGTCGTGTATCCGGTTCCATGCTGCTCGCTCTCAGCTCTCTAGAGCACTGAGAGCACAAGGCAGACAATCGGATATCCCCGTCCGGGATATCTTAGGTAGCCGTGATCCTGATCTTCTGCTTCATCTATACCTGTTTCTCAGAAACGCCGATGTCAACGTTTAATGATGTTTCCTTCGTTGTGTCCACGTTTCATATCCCTCCTATCCAAACGATAAACTTTTACTTAGTCGCGGCAATACATACACACACTCTTTACAGATACACGGGCCAAAGGTTATGCAGTCCACTGATCATTCAACAAGAACCAAAGGTTGTACCGCTCATGACAACTCTACACGAGCTGATGATTGCGCCGGCTAGTGACCATTCTATCCTGGATTCCTCGAGTCGAGAAAGACGCACCACGCTAGATATGGGGTACAGACTAGGGGGGCGTTGCTGATTAATGGTCAGCTGCATCCCTATAGGTAGTATCCCGTGTCGGGCACACGTACAGAGCATCGAAGACTGCAACATACCAATTATGAGAACACTTGTAATACTAACCTCGAGCCAACCGCGAGTAATCGGTTACATATTACTAACATAGTTGTTAGCAAACATTGTCGAAATATTGAACTCCCGGCCCCGTTAGGCTGACGCCATATGAGCCTTAATAAAAATATATATTTTGGATAAAAAAAAAAAAGATTACCTTTCGATACACTCCTCACAATGGACGTTTTATATTCGCTTCACATAAGTGTTGATTGAAATTAGCAAAATTAGTTTAAAATTAGCAATTCGATTAATGGATGATTCGTAGGCATAAGTATTTTGTACGCTACGAACTCAAATGAAGAAAAAATATATTATGGTTTAATGAACACATCTCCAATTTTTAGGTGTTATTTCGTGTACATATTTATTTACTGATTATATATGATGTAACCAAATATTCTGACACACCCTTTTTATATCAATGCAATGCCTGACGAAATTTTTGTACAATTACAGGGATACGATGCCTATATATATTTTAGCATGGCTGGCCACATTCTGCATAGCAGTATTAGCAGAGGTAAGTGTTTTCTAATATATTGTATGTACACTAAATATGGATAAAATATATAGCCACTTCCAGACTTTTACAAGTCCATCACGACTTCGTTGTCTCATATGATGTATCAATTTTTTTCGGCGCGAGTTGTTACTTTATGCTTTTTCCTTTATATGTGCATCATAACTCTGAAACACTTTATTACTTTATTTCATTGAGTAACTTGAGGCTTTTCTCTCTTTTATCGATATTTTGATTTTCGAAATAGGGTTGTATGTGTGTTTAACTTCTTTGTTAATTGAATAAATGTAGATTTATAAATGACTGCGATCGAGTGGATGACTCAAATTGTTCCTGTTTGTAATATTCTCTTTTTGAAAATAATATTTGGTATGATATTTTGGTTATTCATACTTTTTTTTTTTTGTTTTCAAATGATAGATTGAATAAATTTGTAGACTTTGTACATTTAATAATAGTTTAACGCTGAATACTCCATTGTGGGAAACTAATTTGTATGGCGATGAAAAAATAATCAAAAAAATAATTCAATGGAACAACGGCTAAAAATAAAAAAAATAAAAAATAATCTGTGATGCCCAGCGGCCTTACGGCACCTGGTCGGAACATTAGTCATGGCCGATGAAAAGATAGATGTCGAAATATTCTCTTCGGTCTTTCCCTGGCCTTTGCCATCAGCTGCTTCTCCGTCTTGGCCATGAAATTATTGAAGTAGACGATGGATTTTTACCATATCAACCAAAATAAATACGTCGTCCGATTAATAACTATTTTTGTAGAGACGGTTTTATTATTGGTATGTTCCATATACATTTGTAACATCGATATAAGAAACCCAAAGCATGTTGAAATATTCGTGCTTATGTTTATCTGATTTTATTCAACGCTGTCACCATAAATGGTAGTGAATAGGCAGGATTAATAATCAGTCTCAATGGAAGCACTAATATAGTGGATATAGTGGACATAGTTATTATTCTTATTATTATTTATTATTTATTTTATTTTATCCATCTGACATCCAATTGTCTTAATGGACCTACTCAAGTCAGTATCAAATACACGCATTGCGAATGTCAACTTATTCTAAAATAATCATTAAATCTATTCCGAAGCACACTGCTAGCGAGATAAAAGTCAAATGAGTAAAAATCCTGTTGAATGTAGCAGACATAAATTGCAACAGATCATGTTGGCCATACAAACTATTCCGGCAATCGAGCCTAAGGAAATCACGATGACGTAGGGTGCGTTCTGGAGCATAAATGTTGATTAGCTAGCAAAAAAAGGGAGTCGATCTCGTTCCTCAGCAGCTTCGCAACAAACATGGCTTGTGCTGCTTGTGCCTGTTCTCCAGAGTATCAATTCGCAGCAGGTTACAGCGTTCATCGTAAGGAGGCATTTCCCTTGTGTTCCGCCATGGAGATTCCTCAAAGCACGACGTACGAATTTTCTTTGTACAGATTCAATGCGCGCTTTCCTATCGCTGGGGAAAGGGCACCATACGACAGAAAAAAATTCCAGGATGGAACGAACCAGCGCACAGTATAGACATTTCAAGCTGAGCGGGTCCTTAAATCCATTGGTGACCTTCAAAACAAAATCGAGCTGCTTGTTTGCCCTGGAGATGATGTCGTTGTAGTGGTAGATGAATGTGAACTCCTCGAACCCAAGTCGCGAGCTCGTTGAACCCGCTCGATGGCTTTGCAGGATAACATGTAGAAGAAATTGATGGGATTCCGCTTTTTGGTGAACGATATAACATGGCATTTCTCGACGCTCAGCGTCATACAATTTCTTGTACACCTCGTCTCAAAAATGTTCAGCAAGCTTTGAAGATGATGACAATCATCTATGTCTTCGACAATAACGTAGACGTCAGCATAGAAGAGTCTCGTTCCACGTGGCAGGATGAAGGACACGTCGTTTATGAACAATGCGAAAAGTAAGGATTATAAATGGCGGGTTACACGGAGGAGACTTCAAAGGAACGTGTGCTGTAATCGCCTGAAGTACAGCGTTGGAGAAGAATCCAACGGCTCTATCGGTATCTTGAATCGTGTCCAGAGTATTCCAGTCGACCACGAGTAGTGCTGCACACAAATGCTCAAAGTTGGCCCGTTTGAAATCGAAACCAGGATCGTTACGATCTGTTTCGTGTGTTACAACCGTTGTATATGCAACAATTAGCTCAAATGGAGGGTGACGAGGATCAATCCTAGAGAGCGCGTCAATGGATTTGTTAATCTGGTAACCAGGTAGCACGATGTCGTTTACGAGGACAAGATCAAGAGTCCGGTTCTCTGCATTCTCCAAGCTGTTAATTTGGGACAAACTGTGGAAGCAGAAGCCATCCAGAAATGAGCAGCTGGCAGCACTCGGTCGAGAGCGATCCAGATCAATTTGACGCGTAGCCATTCTCGTTAACAGCCCAGTGTACATCACAGAGACTGTAGTTTAATGTCGTTAGGAGAGAGATTCGAATGAATTGCGCCAATTGAATCGATGAGTTTACGAACAGCCAAGTTTCATTCTTTCTACTTGGTGAAGAGTAGAGAACTCCATTTCTAACGGTTCTATCCATGGATTCAATCCTGATCCAGAGCTGTTCAAGCGTATCGTCGACCGGTGTTGGATCTATACAGGAGCTGTATCGAGACGAAACAACAATCAATACTCCACCACCCCCGTTGATTTGCGGCTGTTTTGAGCTTTTCGATCCGTTCTGTAAACAGAGTAGCCGTTTCCGAAAAGTTGCGACAAATAGATGCTACTGAAGGGTACAGAAGCATCAGAGGAGTAACCGTTGATTTGTGTGTCATACTTGCTGAATGAAGCAAGCTGGAAGATCCCTTCGCCAGACCCTCTGGAAGGACCGGGACAATTGGTGAGCGCAGCCTGGATGGTCACGTCTGCAGGGGGTGATTCGAGGATTTCCGAAATGCTCGATGACGTGCGTCCCGGTTGAGAAGCCATGTCCAAAAGGCGAGAGGTGGATTTACTTGAGCCCGATGTGCAGAACTGGATGACCATTTTCAGACGACTCAAAGGCAGAAGTGACTGGCAGGAAGAGGGAGTATAAGATCGATGATAAACGTTGGTTCGCTCGACTGAGTCTGAGCGTTCTGGGTTGGGTTCTCTTGGTACTTTGCAGTGTGCATCCCGGTTGAATGCTATCCAAATTTTTTTTTTGTTAGACTGACCTTTTTCCATTTTCGTTTTCGTAATTATTGATTGTAGTTGTTTTTTTGTTGTTTTCAGGGCTCTGGAGGGCACATGGAGGGCACTATATTTTTTTTATATTTTTCCTTGAAAGCTCATTGGCTTCAATTTGAATGTCGATCATCAAAAACGGTTCAGTGGTTCAAAAGTTATGAATTTATAAAAAAAACGTTTTGGGAAAAAGTGGAAATAATTGATTTTCTGAACCACCCTAAAATGGAAATTGTCACCCTAACGAGAAATTGAAAAAAATACGGGTCTAATTTTTGTGATAAAGAACAAAATTACGACTTTTCATGAAAATCTGAGAACCAATATATCGGTTTGGCATGGAATGGCTGTCTATATATTGGGTTGGGGAAAAAGAAATGTCGTATTTCTGATCGAAATTTGACGCTTTATTTAACATACTTAAAATTATCCAATTTAAGTCAAATATGCGCCGTTTTGTTCGCAAACTTGTTGCCATTTAGGAGGCAACTTCATTATCCTCCCCAGGTCCGGACTATACGGTGGGTGCAATAGGACATCCCATCCGAACTCCCGTAGCTTCTGACGGGTCATCAAAGATTTGTGAGGCCGAGCGTTGTCCTGGTGGAAAACAACACCATTCCTATTAATCATTTCTGACCGCTTCTGGTCGCCTGCTTCAAACGGTCAAGCTGCTCATAGTAGAGAACCGAGTTGAACCGAGTTGAGGGTCTGGCCATAGTTGAGCAGCTCATAGTGGATGATTCCCTTCCAATCCCACCAAACACACAGCAAAACCTTTCTGGCCGTCAATCCAGGCTGGGCGATGGTTTGGGCCGGCTCACCGCGCTTCGACCACGACTTCTTTCGCTTTAGGTTGTCGTACGGTATCCACTTTTCATCACCAGTCACCATCTTCTTCAAAAATGGGCCGAGTTCGTTCCGTTTCAGCAATGCATCGCAGGCGTTGATTCGGTCTTAAAGATTTTTTTGCGTCAACTCGTGTGGCACCCATACATCCAGCTTTTTTTGGAATCCAATCTTCTAAAAATGGTTCCAAACGGTTTCATGGTCTATACCCTGTTCCTGGCCAATCGAGTGAGTGCTCACATGCCGGTCTACTTGGATGATTTCAACGATTTTATCAGTTTCCACGACAATTGGCCTACCAGTACGGGGTGTATCTTCGACAGCCACTACACCAGAACGAAATCGATCAAAACAACTCTGTGCTGTGCGAATCGTTACAGTATCGGGTCCATAAACTACACGAAATTCTTCGGCCGCCTTCGTTGCAGTTTTACCTATATGTGGCGAATTTCTTGCTTGATGGACTCCATCTTCGACGCGCTTTAACTTGAGACTGAAAAGGACAATCACACCACTGTCAAAACGACACTTGTAGCACAGATTGTCGTCTTTAAATAGCCGTATAGTATGACCCGATGCGATAAGTACAACATAAGATATGTTTAAGTGTTGCCATATATTGACAATATACGACATTTCTTTTTCCCCAAACCAATATATAAAAATCTTCTGTTGGTTTGTGTACGCGTCAAAAACCTCGAAAAATACGGAAACGATTGAGCTCAAAGCTGGACACAATCTACTATTCACTTCAAGAAGTGTTGTTACGGCATAAAAAATTGAAAAATTTGGAGAAAAATGATTTTTATGTGGCCATAGAGCGTTTTTGAAATCAAGTTTCTAATGAAAATCGACCATTCCGTATTAAATACGTGTTCTATGTGATGGAAACATCTTTTTCCCAAGTGTTTGACCAAATAGCGATCTGAAATTGTGTTTCGAGAAAAAAAT
This sequence comes from Toxorhynchites rutilus septentrionalis, assembly GCF_029784135.1. Taxonomy (NCBI): domain Eukaryota; kingdom Metazoa; phylum Arthropoda; class Insecta; order Diptera; family Culicidae; genus Toxorhynchites; species Toxorhynchites rutilus. The sequence goes on from NC_073746.1 coordinate 192,466,398, forward strand.
TGGTAAACGCTGACATTTCGTGATAAGCCGCAAATTCGCCTTAACATTGCAATCCCTTCGATGAAACACTATATTGAAATCTCTAAAATGCTGTTGATGATTATTGAGCATGCTCATGGTTTCAACAAAAAAAATCTACAAAGCTACACATATTTTATTTTGTAAAACATAACATTGCCCAACAATAAATTAATAGTTTCATTCCTTTTTTCAGGATCCACTTTCTTGTTCTACCGGCTGGGAACTACGAGGGTTGAGTTGTTACAAATACTTCAGTGTCAAGCACTCCTGGGAGAAATCTGCCGAATTATGTAAAAGGTGAAATATTATTATATTTGGAAGCATTTGAATCATATAGGTTTAAAATGTTTGAAAAAAAAACAATTTTGGCAAAACATTGTCAATGCAGGAATGATTTCGAAAATTCATCATTCATCATATATCAGTGTTGAAATTTAGAAAAAAAAAATACAATCTCAATAACGAAAAGATGTACGTTCCTCAAACTTTGATATGTCGCGTAAACAAGCTTCTCGAAAATCATATAAAAAGCTATGAAAACCTTTCATTTGCTGTAAAAGAATCGAAAAATCAGTCAAGTGGGTCAAACGTAACAAAATGGCATAATCGGCAAAAAAGCAGGTGGTGCTAGCCCGGCTTCAATGCTCTTTTCGATTGTGAAGAATTTCAAAACTGAACGATTATGATTTCTTATGGCCTGCTCATCAAACGAATCTATATCATTTGAATCTGTTCCCGTTAAAGAAAGCCAGACGCGATGATCTATTGTGGCCCCAGAATTTTAAACTTAGTACCGTTCGATTAGTAAGCGGACGCGTAATCAAGCTTTTAATATTTTGAAGCTTGAAGCATTTGGTATCTCGACGCAAAAAAGCGGATCTATCTCGGAACCATTGTTATGAAATAGAGATGTTGAGTACTCCAAAATGAAGGACAGTCATCGCACTTTAAAGCAGTTTTCTAGTCTAGAAATTTGAAAAAAATAAAAAAAAAATCCTTCATATTTCTATGGATTTGGCATTCAAGAATATACTCTTGAAAGGACTTATTGAAAATCCCTTTCTTCATTGCGTTAGAGCCATTTTAGTGATGCGGTATCTACCCAGGTACGGCCATAACAATGAACCTCAAACGCGTTTTTCTCGAAAGTAGTTTTTTCAAACTGGCGTACATGATATATCAAGTTCTACTGGATACAATCTGCAGGCATCTCTCTATCGTATGAATCTCTGAAAAATGACGCTTTTTAAATTTTAGTATTTTAAAAAAATCGGAAAACGTAAGAAAAAACGTTTTAAACCGCATTTTGTTTTTCAAACGGCCGTTATTTTGTTAAAAAAGATGTTTTTGACTTGTCCGAGGTTCATGCGATAGCGACATCTTTACTGATTCAGAATCTGTTCGTTTTTTTTTTGTTTAAGATAACTAGAAGGGCTGGAATCGTGTTCGCCATGGTACAACTTTTTTTTGAACCCCCTCACTTCATCAGCTTGCAACTATTCTAGTTATGAATTTTTTTTTCTCCGTTCAATTTTTGTTTTATTGTTAAAAGATATACATATAATCATATACTGGTTACTAAAAATACTCTTTGTTTTATTTTTAAGAAGCTCGGAAAAACGTCCGACATTCGTGTCTCTACACTAGAATACCCCCTTGAAGGGAAAATAGGGAAAAAAATAATTCCGATTTGGTTTTGATGAAATCTCGAACTTTTCTAGGAATACCACTCATGTTTGGGATACTCTGTTGCCGAGCGACCGAGCGACCATTTTTTTGCACCATCTCTTCATCTCTGTGGCATCCCGAGTTACCTTTCCACTCTTCTTCAACTTCTGTTTATTAACAATTGCCCAATATTTCTCATTTCTTGAGGAATTGAGGGCAGTTCCGTGAATTGATGTCCCTTTCTTTTTTTCCCCCTTTGATACCACTGTAGTACTTTTCCGCTATAGTGGGCCAAAATTGGGCCAACACTTTACAGACCCACTATGAGTTAGAAATACGTTTTTTCGGGCACACCTGCTTGTACATTTTGGAATCCAAATGTTTGCGCGCCGCTGCAAATACCTTGGCAGATCATAAGCTTTATTGCGAATTTATCGGCAAAAACGAATTTGATGCATCGGATGCATCCTTCGTACTTCGTAAGAATCTCATCTCACTTCCGGACACGTGATTTGGCCACTAGATTCTGCTTTCGTGTCCTGTTTCTTTTTTGTTTTTAAATTTTCTTTTCTGTGTTCTTATATTGTAAATTAGTTCAAAACAGCCTCAAAGCCATAAATGTTATCACTGTTTTTGTTTTTACTTTTTTTCGTCTCCTATCTTAAGTGAATCCCTTCAAAGAAACTAAGTTTCACTGGGATTTCACTCCGTATAGTTTATTAGTTAGTATTTTACTCTCCGCGTTGTCCTCAATTATTTATTTATTTTTAACTATTAGTAAGTGTCCACTACTAGTGGGCTCCCTATGAGCCTATTGGTGTGGGGGTGAGTGGAGGGTGATAAAAAAATAAAATAAAAGATACTCTTAACATATGTTCTTGCAGTTAAACTTGATCTGTATTATTTCTTTCTAAGAATCGGCACTCAGTTGTGATTTATCGGTGGTTTAGATTTTGTTTACATCTGCAATCACCAGAAGGAGTAGCTTGAGGTGCTGGTAAAAAACTTCTTTCCGGCGAAAGAAATGAAAAATCCTACAATTTTCTTCATATTACTGAATGGAATGCTCGAAAATTCCAATCCATTTTTCATCGATTTTAGTGTTAACGTATGCATACAAAAAATGGACTAATTTCGGATGGCGATGAAAGATAATTTAATGGAACAAATTTTCCTCAAATCTTACGTTTATGAGGCCTACAACAAAAATGATTCAAGGCTGTTGATTCGCAGCATTGTCTAGCAACTTCACGATTTTTTCATACTGCAAGCTCTACCCCACAGCGAAGGAGTTGGACATCCTGAGGCACTTTTGGCCGCCAGATATAGCCTATCTGGTATTTACAACATCCTCTCCCTGCCGCTCCTGCCGTCAGACGAGACCGGCCGAATCTGAGCAGCAGGCAATCACCAGAAGGAGTAGCTTGAGGTGTTGGTAAAAAACTTCTTCCCGGCGAAAGGAATGAAAAACTTCTTTTTCGTTGTTGAAAAAACTTCTTTTCGTGCTCATAATGAAAGACGAGGCGTACTTGATGCTAGAATTCAACGAATGGCAGGGAACCGGGTACTTCACGTTCCCCAGGTAAACGATGACGTCGAATATATCATCCGCAACATGTTCTCGAAGAAGGTCCTTCTCTAACAGAAGGGAAAGGAATGTCCATGTCTTTCGAGTCATATGGTGAACGGGGAGATATATAGTACGAAGTGCCTGCCGGTAGTTGCGAAGGTGATGTGGTCTTCATGCCGAACCTTGGATCAGCCCATTATGCCGAAAGATCACTGGAGGATGGATTGGCTGGAGATAAACATTGTCGTGAAGACCGCAAACCTTCCAAACATCCTCCAGCTGCAACTGATAGAAAACTTTTGGGCGAATGGCCGAAATGGAGAGACAGCCGTCCATTAGAGCCACGAAAAGGTAAACATCTTTTCATCGGCCTTGGTTGAGGATCCGGCCAACTTCCGTAAGACCACCCAGTGCTTCATTTACGATACTTCATCAAACAACCGTGCCTCTTCCTGTCGAGTATACGCTAGTTCTTCCGGCTTATTTAACACGTTAAGCCCTGACCGAGCTAGAAGATGAGAATTTCGTCTGACTCACGTTGGTCCCTGCGGATCAATAGAGGACTTTTATAAAAATCATTTTCCAATTTTATTGCTGTCGCTTCCAGTTGAAACTCTCTAAACAAAAAGCCCACTGTCGGTACGATGAAACCAGCTCAACGTATTAATATCTGGATACATTGGAAGCGCTCTTGAACAGTCTGCCAAATAAAAGCTTTTTTTTGAGGTTCATCCATTTAAGAAAATCAACATGATCAAATTTTAATATTGAAATATATTGACATCAAGGGACATTTTCGTTTCTTTTGCTAAATGCGGGACGCAATCTTACGCGAGACATTTTGTTGAAAGGCGGGACGTCTAGTCCGTTTACTCTATTCGTTCTCAACACCTTTAGATGCAGTATTCGATTTTTAACTCCCCTACGACGCTTGCAATGATCCTGCCGATCGATAGTATGCCGCTCACGGAAATGTTCGAGAAAGCTACATACGGTTGATTTAGCCAATTTCAATGGCTTCTCGATTTTTGAACCTGACCACGTCGAACTTTCGAAGTGGGTGTCCAAAATTGATTTTCGGTTTGCGATTTCCATCAAGTATAACTTTTTTGGAACAAAATGAATCGGGGAACTGTGAGGGCACTAAGTCTTATCGAAAAAAAAGTCGTATTTCCCCGGCACTACGCTTGGACGATATTCGCCGTGTAGCTCGGTGCGCCCTAAAGACGTAATGATCCTTTCTGTTGAGATCCCGAAGTGCCGGTACTTAATCTTCTCCAGAACCTTCTGTCTTATAGTACGTGGCGTTGATTTTCACGTTTTTTGCGATAAACACCAGTTGGAGCTCTCTATGTATGGATACGGTCCCCCAAACCATCACCAACGCGGCGCTGTTCATATCGAATTTTGGACATTGGGCGGCTGTTGCAAGACAAGAGTTTCTCATCAGAAAACACGAACTCCTGACCTGCGTGCCGCGAAAGTATCAGTTAGGCTCTGTCCAGCCTTTTCTTTGTTATAACTTTAGTTATCCCGTGAAACCTTGCGTTTCTTGTACGGCTTGTATACCGATCGGCACATCCAGGTCAGCTGCAGTCTTCCGGATCAAGCGGTTCATTTTTCGACAAACCCGCTTCCTCACCTCATTGCTCGCGTCCTCGCCTAACGCGGTCGGGCTGATCTTGCACGACCGTTGGCCGAGCCCGTCTCCCAGTACCGATGTACGGTAGTACAGGAAGACGGGCTCGCTCACCTTTCGCAAATAACTTTACTATGACGTCGCGGTTCTCCTTCATCTTGCGCGGTAAACAAACAACATGTGACAGCAAATCGACACCGTGCGCGTCAGTTAGCCTATAGGGGTAGTGGGGGCAAATTTGTCATGGGGGCAAAGTGTTTGAAGAATTTAATGACTTTTGAGTCACCCTGTGCTTCAGTAGAGCTGTCGCATGTCAAAATACAAATAAAAACAGAAATTACTCTCTCGATAGCCTCTCGATAGTATCGAAATTACTCTCTCGATAGTATCTAAGGAATTTCTCGTGAAATTTAGTTTATTCAATCTGATACGTTGGACAAATCATCAGTTCGGACGACTGTTTATATATTCTAGGAGAGGTGAACAGATATTTCGTTTAATCTCAGCGATTAATTAGCATAGAAGTTATTTTCATGTTTGGGGGCAAAGGTGAGGGTTATGGGTGAATAACAACTTACAATGTTCTGTTTACTAAAGCTGATATACCTCATCACATTCTGCTCTTGAAGAAGATCCTTTTGGAGCTTTGACCCTGGATGAATATGCCTCTCCAACTAAATCAAGCCTCATTATGCGGAACGTTATATGTTACTTACTACGCTTTTGTATGCAAGAGAAAATTTAAATTGAGACTCTAGGTGAATAGGCGAAGATTATTTCATGCATGTACCTACTATAACAAATATGATTTGAACAAATTTTGATGAAAAAATTCATAAATCTATCACATTTAGCTTAATATGGGCGGGTGACCACTTTGCCCCTACTAGGTGACCACTTTACCTCCAAGCAAAAAAAAACTTTTTTTTTCACTTTTTTTTCCAATGATGTAATGTGTACTATTTTAAATTTTTATAGTAAAAGCCGTTTGTTATCTTTAAGAACAATGAGTTGAACTATAATACTCTTCGAGAAACGAGAATTATATCAGAATGTGGGCGTTGGAAATGGGCATATTCCTTAGGGTGACCACTATGCCCCCACTTCCCCTATATGAGGCTAAAGCTGACACCAAAACCAATACACCTAATGCACATGGTGTGCACCTACACAATGGTAAAAAGGTATATTCGAACTTATTGAACACCCTGTAATTCGTCATCGCGGATTAGCATGTCTCGTCTAATGGCGGATTTACATTAGGGAGATCTATAGCTATAGATGGATTTATTCACGTGAAAATAGGTGTAAACGGGTGAGAATAAATATGATACACTTATTCGAGGTATATATAACTTGAATAAATTCAACATATGTAAACGCTTGTGAATTTCCCATTGGTGAGAAATCACTAAAGTTGGATGCAGTTCTACTTCAGGTGAATAAATTCACCGAAGATATGAATATATTCATTATAGAAGTTCACGCTAGTGTAAACGGTTGATGCGATTTCTATAAATCTCATCATATTTCTTCAAATGAATATATCCCTAGTCTAAACCCACCCTAAGGATTATACGATCAGGCCATGTAATTTTAATCTAACTTCAACTAAAAAATTACTGTTAATTTTCTCTACACTGAACCGCTACAAATCTGTTTGCACACATATTTATTGTATCACACCTTTTACAGATATGGCGCTGAACTTACTACTATCGAATCGTTTGAAGAAAACAAAGCGACTCGAGAGATCGCTCTTTTTGGTGAGTCCAGAGGTCGAACCGCTAACATGTATTGGTTAGGATTAGCGTCTTTGGACGATCTCAGGACGAATACACTGGAATCTACATCAGGAGGACTGGTTTCACAGTATTCAGGTTTTTGGGCTTTGAAACAGCCTAATCCACTAAATGGTGAATGCGTAGCAGCCTCTAACATGAACAACACACAAACCTGGGTATTAGAGACATGTGAAAATCTCCTGCCGTTCATGTGCAAAAGATCCGCATGTCTACAAAATTCAGTCCGTTGTTCGAACGGCGCTTGTGTGAACCAAGCATTCAAGTGCGACGGAAATGATGATTGTGGAGATGGTAGCGACGAGCTGGATTGTCCCAGTTCTTGTCATTTCCACATGCAATCTGGTGGAGATGTTATAGAATCTCCGAACTTTCCTCAAAAATATTCCGCTCTAAGTAGCTGCAAATGGACCCTCGAAGGACCTCAAGGAACTAATATTATTCTACAATTTCAAGAGTTCGACACAGAAAAGCATTTTGATACCGTACAAATATTGGTAGGTGGTCGAACTGAAAATAAAGCTGTTTCACTAGCTACATTATCCGGTAAAAACGATTTGACCAGCAAACCATTTATCACGGCATCAAATTTCATGATAATTAAATTTGCATCTGATGGTAGCGTTGAGCGCAAAGGGTTCCGAGCAACCTGGAAAACAGAACCTCAAACATGCGGTGGAACGCTACAAGCCACCACTCAAAGTCAAACATTCAGCAGTCCGGGCTATCCCAAAAGTTATCCTGGAGGACTCGAATGCTTGTATATTATAAAAACACAGAACGGACGCATAATTTCGTTGGAAATTAATGATTTGGATCTTAACACAGGAAGAGATTTCATCTTAATTCGCAACGGAGACAATGCGCGTGCCAAACCAGTGGCTCGGTTAACTGGCACGTCGGTTGATGACCGGAATAACATAATTATATCTACTGGTAACAAGTTATATGTGTATTTCAAAACGTCGCTCGGAGGATACAAAAAAGGATTTAGTATTAAATATACTCAAGGTTGCACTGCCACTGTACGTGCCGCGAACGGAACTGTCAGTTCGCCAGCCTATGGCTTGGCGAAATATCCTAACAATCAAGAATGCTTCATTAAGATAAAAAATTCAGGGAGTGGCCCAGTTTCATTTAAATTCAAGCATTTCAACATACACAAAAGCGATAATATTCAAGTATTTGATGGATCATCGACATCTGGATTACGCCTGCACCCGGGAGATGGGTTTACAGGCAACATTGTGCCCAAAATCACACTCACTGCGTCATCAGGCAACATTCTGATTAAATTTACCACCGATGCTTTGCACAACGAAAAGGGGTATACTAACCAATTATAACTTATTTTATCTGATTTTTAACGAGATTATTTTCTAGATGGTTGGCTGAATTTTCCGCGGATTGTCCTGAATTGAAGCCTGGATTTGGAGCTTTGGCATCAAGTCGCGATACGGCTTTCGGTACAATAATTACATTTACCTGTCCGACTGGTCAAGAATTTGCTACAGGAAAATCTAAAATAGTAACAACATGTCAAAACGGTGGAGTATGGAGCATTGATTACATTCCGAAATGTCAAGGTAAATTTAGCAGCCGCACTACGCCTTCAAATTATTTTATTCGTTTCTTATTCTCACTTCAGAGGTGTATTGCGGACCTGTTCCTCAGATAGATAACGGGTTTTCAATTGGATCTACAAATGTAACCTATCGAGGTGTTGCAATGTACCAATGCTATGCTGGCTTTGCTTTCGCATCGGGGATCCGGATCGAAAAAATCTCCTGTTTAGCCGATGGCAATTGGGAGAGAAAACCATCTTGCCTCGCTTCACAGTGTCCTTCATTACCAGAAGTTTCTCATGCCAATGTCACTATCCTAAATGGAGGTGGTCGAAGCTACGGTACAATCGTATCTTACGAGTGTGATCCAGGATATCAACGAAGCGGTCAACCTGTATTAATATGCATGTCCAACGGTACTTGGAGCAGTAGTGTACCCGTATGCACTCGAAAACGATGTTACAAGTAACAATGGTATTAAATTTTTCACACATAGGCATTAACATATTGCGATTTGCATCACAGGTTCCCTAACATTGAAAATGGATTCTATGTGGATCGGACACGTCAATATTATTATGGAGACGAAGTGCGCATACAGTGTCACAAAGGCTACAGACAAGTTGGGCCTAATATTGTTAAGTGCAATGCAGATCAAGAATTCGATGCTATACCAACATGTGAAGGTAATTTAATCTAAAAGTGATCATAAATTCTTGCCACTGACTGCTTTTGTGTATATCAAATCAGACATAAATGAGTGCGTAACCTCGCCTTGCGATATCGCTTCTACGGAATGCATGAACACCCAGGGATCATTCCATTGTCAATGTAAGGACGGGTTTTCACCATTGACCGAATGTAGACCGGTTGGAGATTTAGGATTAGCTACTGGTGGAATCTCTGATAACAGTATACTTATATCCTCAACGGAAGATGGATACGATAAAACGGTAGATTTGTAATGTATACATTTAACACATCCAACATTATTGAGTATATATCTTCTAGCTTTTGAGACTAAATTCAGCTGGTTGGTGTGGAAATTCAATGGAACCCGGTGCTAACTGGGTGATGATCGATTTCAAAGCACCAACTATTATTAGAGGGTTTCGAACCACGTCAGTACAAAGATTTGATGGAAGTTTGGCATTTACTTCTGCAATTCGTATTCAATTTACAAATAATTTAACGGATATATTCAAAGATTACGCCAATCCAGATGGGACAGCCGTAGAATTCAGGATACTAGAACCAACATTGTCGATTCTGAATTTACCTATACCGATCGAGGCTCGTTATGTGCGATTCAGACTTCAGGACTTTGTAATTGCACCATGCTTGAAGTTAGAAGTAATGGGATGCACACGCATTGACTGCATCGATATCAATGAATGTTTAAACAACAATGGTGGATGTCATCAAAAATGTATCAATTCTCCAGGATCCTACTCCTGTGGATGTCATAATGGATATGAGCTTTTTACTGAAAATGGAACGGCTGGGTATGTTATATAAAATAACTCGATACCATATGTATTGCAATTCCTTTTGCTATTTGTATTAGATTCATTGTCGATAAGAGCGAAACTGGAGTCCGCGATGGTGATATTTATCAACGAAATAAAACATGTGTTCCTGTAACATGTCCAACATTGACTTCTCCCGAAAACGGAAAACTATTGACCAACAAGACAGAACACCATTTTGGAGACGTTGCTCATTTTCAATGCAATTTTGGTTACGTTATATCGGGGAGCACATCCTTGCTCTGCATGTCTACCGGAGAATGGAATGCAACAGCTCCCGAGTGCATTTGTAAGTTTTGTTTAATAAATTGATCGCCAACGAAATTACAAAGTTTATCATGAAATGTAAGGTTTTAATTCGCTTGTTTGACATATGGTTTACATTACAGATGCCAAGTGTGTGTCACTACCAGATGATAAGAATGAAGGATTAGTGGTACTGCGTGAGGACAAGAACAGCATATTAGTACCGTTCAAGGAAAACGTTACGTTAAACTGTAATATACCCGGACGGATATTAAGAAATACTGCTTTTGCAGCTTTCAGGCAATGTGTGTATGATCCGAAACCTGGTTATCCAGACTATTGGCTTTCCGGCACGATACCTTCGTGTCCACGTGTTGATTGTGGGGAACCTATGTCAACACCCGGTGCCGAATACGGCCAACGAGGAGATACAAAATATCAAAGCTCTTTCTTCTTCGGATGTCAAAATACATTCAAATTAGCTGGACAGAGTTCAAAGAACGACAATGTAGTCAGGTGCATGGAAGATGGTGTGTGGGATTTTGGAGATTTGCGTTGTGAGGGACCGGTCTGTGAAGATCCTGGAAGACCTAATGATGGATATCAAATCACTAAGAGCTATGAACAAGGATCAGAAGTGTTGTTTGGATGTTCAAGACCCGGATATATTTTGATAAATCCAAGGCCGATCACATGTATAAGAGAACCAGAATGTAAGGTTATAAAACCATTAGGACTGTCATCAGGTATAATACCTGATAGTGCAATTAATGCTACTTCAGAGAGACCAAACTACGAAGCAAAAAATATTCGGTTGAACTCGGTTACAGGGTGGTGTGGTAAACAGGAAGCTTTTACCTATGTTAGTGTTGACTTGGGGAAAATTTACAGGATCAAAGCAATACTCGTCAAAGGCGTTGTTACAAATGATATTGTGGGAAGGCCTACAGAAATCAGATTCTTCTACAAGCAGTCTGAGACTGAAAATTATGTTGTTTATTTCCCCAACTTTAATCTAACTATGCGAGATCCAGGAAATTATGGAGAGTTGGCAATGATTACGTTGCCGAAATTCGTCCAGGCTAGATTTGTCATTTTAGGAATCGTTAGCTACATGGATAATGCATGTTTGAAATTTGAGTTGATGGGTTGCGACGAACCAAGCAATGATCCATTGCTTGGTTATGATTACGGATACTCCCCGTGCGTGGATAACGAACCACCTGTGTTCCAAAATTGCCCACAACAGCCAATTGTAATAAAACGCGATCAAAACGGAGCCATTCTACCGGTCAACTTTACAGAGCCTGTCGCTATTGACAATTCAGGATCGATTGCAAGATTAGAAATGAAACCACAAAGCTTCAAATTACCATCCTATATATTCCAAGATACGATTCTTAAATACGTTGCTTTTGATTATGATGGGAATGTGGCAATTTGTGAAATCAACATTACCGTACCTGACATTACGCCACCTTCTTTGAGTTGCCCCCAAAGTTTTGTCATCGAACTCGTGGATAAGCAAGACAGTTATGTTGTTAATTTCAACGACACTAGAAAACGTATAAAAGTATCGGATAACACAAATGATGTTACAATAGAATATTTCCCACAAACTGCCACCATACCGATTGGAGGATTTGAGAATGTAACGGTTGTTGCAACTGATAAATTCAATAACAAGGCTAGGTGTAATTTCCAAGTTTCTGTGCAAGCTACGCAATGTGTTGATTGGGATTTGCAGCCTCCTAGTAATGGAAATATAAACTGTAAAACAACTGATAGAGGGGTTGAATGCCTAGCGACATGTAAACCAGGCTATAGATTCACAGATGCAGACATCGTCAAGAAATTCTCTTGTGAAACAAAACGATTGTGGAGTCCATCTTCTGTTGTTCCCGATTGTGTATCCGAAAATACACAGCAGGCTGATTATCGTGTTACGGCAACAACCATATACAGAGCGAACGGAGCAGTATCTCAATCATGTTTACCACAATATCTGGATTTACTTAGCAAACACTATCCAAATCTTGACAACATACTATCCCAACGTTGCTCAGCTGTTAACGTAAACATGAATGTATCGTTCATCAAAGCTGTTCCCATACTTCTAGAAGAAAACATGATCCAAATCGACTTCATACTATCCATCATACCTGCTGTCAAGCAACCACAACTGTACGATTTATGCGGCTCAACTCTAAATCTAATCTTCGACCTAAGTGTTCCATATGCGAGCGCAGTAATTGAACCTATCTCGAATGTGTCGGCAGTCGGAAATCAATGCCCACCTTTAAGAGCGCTGAAAAGCTCAATTAAACGGGGTTTTACGTGTTCCGCAGGAGAAGTACTTAATATGGATACGAATGATGTTCCTCGGTGTTTGCATTGTCCAGCTGGTACATTTGCTGGAGAAAATCAACAAACCTGCACCTCTTGTCCTAAGGGATATTATCAAAATAGAGAACGTCAGGAATCGTGCCATAAATGTCCTACGGGAACATATACTAAAGAGGATGGATCAAAAAATTTGAAAGCTTGCGTTCCGGTTTGTGGCTACGGAACATATTCACCTACAGGTCTTGTTCCTTGTTTAGAATGCCCTATAAATTCATTTTCCAGTGAGCCACCAACAGGTGGATTTAAGGATTGCCAAGTTTGTCCTATCAACACTTTCACGTTCCAGCCTGCCGCGCAGTCGAAAGACCAATGTCGCAGTAAATGTCCAGCAGGGCAATATTCTCCTACAGGACTAGCACCATGTTCGCCGTGCCCTAAAAATTTCTATCAGAATCTAGAGGGAATGCTAACCTGTAACGAATGTCCCACTGGATTGAAAACGGAAGGATCAGGCGCTACTAGTCGTGAAGAGTGTAAACCGGTTATGTGCAACGAAAATTCCTGCCATCACGGAGGATTATGTGTACCCATGGGCCATGAAATACAGTGTTTCTGTCCTGCCGGGTTCTCAGGGCGACGATGTGAAATAGATATAGACGAGTGTGCATCACAACCGTGCTATAATGGCGGAACATGTAAAGATTTTCCCCAGGGTTACAAATGTACCTGTGCTCCAGGCTATAGTGGAATTAACTGTCAAGAAGAAAAAAGTGACTGCGATAACAACACATGTCCCTCTCGAGCTATGTGCAAAGATGAACCAGGATACAATAATTTCACATGTTTATGTCGCAGTGGATATACTGGTGTTGAATGTGACATAACCATTGACCCATGCACTGCAAACGGTAATCCTTGTAAAAATGATGCAACATGCATTGCACTCCAACAAGGTCGTTTCAAGTGTGACTGTCATCCCGGATGGGAAGGCCAGCTTTGCGAAATAAACACGAATGATTGTGCAGAGTCCCCTTGCCTCTTAGGAGCAAACTGTACGGATCTTGTGGATGACTTCAGTTGCTCTTGTCCGAATGGATTTTCTGGAAAGAGATGTCAGGAGAAAATGGATCTATGTTTATCGGAACCATGCAACCATGGCACGTGCATAGATAGATTCTTCTATTATGAATGTGTTTGTTTACCGGGCTGGACAGGTGAATCCTGCAATATTAATATAAACGATTGCTTAAGCGAACCGTGTCAAAATAATGGCGAATGTATAGACATGATAGACGGATACCAGTGTAGTTGTGATCCAGGATATACAGGCAAAAACTGTCAACATTTCATCGATGATTGTGCTAGTGATCCATGTCAAAATGGAGCGTCGTGCGTTGATCAACTTGATGGGTTCCAGTGTAAATGTAGACCAGGGTTTGTTGGTTTACAGTGTGAAACTGAAATTGACGAATGCCTGAGCGACCCGTGTAGTCCAACTGGAACAGAAAGGTGTATCGATGAAGATAATGCTTTTGTTTGCTTATGTCGAGATGGTTATACAGGAATGTTGTGTGAAACAGATATCGATGATTGCGAGGGCGCACCGTGTTTGAATGGAGGTACATGTCAAGATCGCGTTGGATCTTATGAATGCGAATGTGCACAAGGTTGGAGAGGTTACCAATGTGAAGTCCTAATAACAACTTGCGAACATGCGCATCCTTGCAAAAACGATGCTCGCTGCATTGACTTATTTGAAGATTACTTCTGCGTCTGTCCTAGCGGAACAGACGGTAAACAATGCGAAACGGCACCTGACAGATGCATTGGAAATCCGTGCATGAATGGAGGTCATTGTAAAGATTATGGATCCGGATTGAACTGTTCATGTTCTAGTGACTATACCGGAATTGGCTGTCAGTATGAGTACGATGCATGTGATGCAATGGTATGCAAAAACGGTGCTACATGTATTGACCACGGAGAAGGTTATAAATGTGTTTGTCTTCCTGGATTTACCGGCAAAAACTGTGACGAAGATATTATAGACTGCAAAGACAATTCTTGCCCTCCGGGAGCAACTTGTGTTGACCTCACACAAGGATTCTATTGCCAATGTCCATTCAACCTCACCGGCGATGATTGTCGAAAAAGTAAGTATAATTCATAGTCAATTATTTTCGGAATCTTTTTCAAATACGATTAATTTTAGTTATTATTATGGTTCCTTTAACCCTTTCACTACGAGCGTCGTCTATAGGCGACATCCGCGCGACGGCCTGTATGTGCGAGTGTCGTCTAAAAACGACATCCACGCGATGTCTTGTATGTAGAGATGTCTAAATTTTTCGTTTATTTGATTATCGATTAATCGAGGGGCCATTTCATTCGCTTCATCCGAATAATTGTCATTCAGTATTTGATTAATCGAGCGAATATTTATTTCTTGTAATCGAAATGAACAAAATAATTATGAATAATTATGAATATAATGAAAAATATTATGATGTCATAATTGAGGGGCTTAGAATGTTACAATCACATTTGATCGATTTCTCTTCGTCAACTTTTTCTTTAATTAATAACTCAACTGCAAAAACGTTCCAAGTTGAGTTTGCTATAGAATCCGATATATCCGATTTAAAAGTTACATTAAATATAATTTTAAACCAAACATGGTGAAGATTAATGGCTTTTGAATGAAATGGTATTTCAGTATATTGATAAATTTACCATTTCTCGATTTTTAGAGGACGATTAAAAGATTTTCTGTTCAAAATTGCATGTTCTTCGGATGTTGTTGAAATAGCAGATTTGTTTCAAAATTTCTGAATTCTTCACAATCTCCTCCACCACCAAGGAATTATTTTTATGCTTCAACCGTAAATGGTTTAACAAATTCGATGAATTTCGACAAAACACCTTGAGGTTAAACAAATTTTACACTGTATTTTCTGAAAAAATGGTTCCCTTTTTCATTAATCGCGATTACTGTTATAATTATTCGATGTATTCATAATTCTGATTTTTGAGATATTCGATTAGTTGAATTAATCGAACGATTAACCGACGTCCTTACTTGTGTGTACGAGCGTCGTTTGTAGACAACATCAGGATGAAACTGCACATCGATCGCTCAAGCGCGATATGCATACTTTTGCAAACATACTCCGATGGAGCACACTGCCGTAGTGAAAGGGTTAATGAAACGCTTGCTATAGCTCGGTCGGACATTGTTAAAGGATCGTATCCTATGTTTAAAACTAACCGGGCAATCACCGGAACATATGTTTGCGTGCGAGACACCGCCGCTTCCGACGGCTAAAATCAAAAACGAGAAAATAATTTCATAATAGAAATGTCAGGTTTATTCCTACTACCTACTATACCTAGCCTACTACACATTTTCTAAGCGGTTGTTTCTGTTACGATTGCAGTTTACTGCGGTGATTTATTCCGGTCACGTATCGATATATACATGATTGATTATATTTCAGCTATCCAAGTGGACTATGACCTGTATTTTAGCGATCCATCACGATCATCTGCTGCTCAGGTGGTGCCCTTCTACACAGGAGCCACCGACAGTTTCACTATTGCATTTTGGGTTCAATTCACTCAGAAAGATGACACAGGAATATTCGCAACACTTTATGCTGTGAAGTATGTATTTTGTAATTACATTTATTCCAAACATTAGAGACTAATATATGATTGTTTTAGTAACCCGCATGATATTGTGGATAGACGAGTCATCCTACAAGCTCACTCAAGTGGTATCCAGATATCATTATTCCCGGATCTACAGGATTCATTTTTAGCATTCAGAGAATACTCAACAATAAACGATGGTCAATGGCATCATGTCGCCATCGTGTGGAATGGAAAAACTGGGTTGTTGCAACTTATAACCCAAGGATTAATTGCTGGTAAATCTGAGTATGGTGCAGGGCGCTCGCTTCCCACATAGTAAGTAGTGAGAATTCACTTAATAATGAAAAAATAATTAATATTTATTTTCTTGTCAGCGCGTGGGCAGTTTTAGGTAAACCAGCAACAAGAGCGAATGAACCTAATAAAACTATTTATACAGAAGTTGGATTCCAAGGAAAAATCTCAAAATTCCAGATATGGAGTAGAGCATTGGATGTTACTTCAGAAATACAAAAACAAGTCAGAGACTGTCGTAGTGAACCGGTTCTTTACAAAAATTTGATTTTGAACTGGGCAGGATATGAAGAAAGTATCGGCGGTATCGAACGATCAGTGCCTTCATCTTGTGGCAGAAAAAAATGCGAATATGGCTATGTTGGTTCTCAATGCAAACAATTAGAGTCCGACAAAGAGCCTCCTAGAATGGAATACTGTCCATCTGATATGTGGATAATAGCGAAGAATGGATCTTCAATCGTTCATTGGGATGAACCTCGCTTTACGGATAATACAGGTGTCACCAAAATTATAGAACGAAACGGGCGGCGACCGGGCCAAAGCTTCTTACTAGGCAGCTACGACATAACATATATAGCCTATGATGCTTCAGGAAATACGGCTAGCTGCAGCTTCAAAATTACGCTGGCCACACATTTCTGCCCTCCATTAACTGACCCAATTGGTGGTTCCCAAACATGTAAGGATTGGGGTGCAGGGGGAGAGTTTAAAGTATGCAGTATTTCATGTAATCCGAGACTGAAGTTCTCGGAAGTGGTACCTGATTTTTATACATGCGGAGCAGAGGGTTTTTGGAGGCCAACAAAAGACCTTGCCTCCACTCTTGTGTACCCTTCATGTTCACCAGCTAAACCAGCACAGCGTATTTTCAAGATCGGAATGTTATTCCCATCCGATGTTCTGTGCAATGAAGCTGGTCAAAGTGTTCTACGGCAAAAAGTTAAGAACGCAATAAATTCTCTTAACCGAGATTGGAACTTCTGTTCATATACGGCCGAGGGATCACGTGAATGCAAAAACCTACAAATCAACGTGAAGTGTGATCAATATAGACACAATAACGATATTGTGAAGAGACAAGCTCGAGCGACGAAAGACGATATTTGGACTTATTCTGTAGATACCAGAATACCAATTCAGAGGTAAGTCATTTTACATTTCCATTAGATACCTTACAAATATCTGTAAAATTTGTTGAAATAACAATATTCCTACTCTAGACATAACCTTGCACTTGCATTGCAGTTCACTAACCGAAATATATGATGTGGTATACATTAGATTCATTAACTTTTATTGGTTTGCTATTTTTATACACTTTCTCTACCGTTGCGCCTATTAGGGCCTCCATTGTATTCCATGAATAACCCAAATTTATTATTAAATATAAAATCAAAGTATAAACTGACCAGACGTCCCGCGTCCCGCGGACAATCCAGCATTTCAGCAAAATGTCCCGCGATATCAATATATTTCAATATCACAATTTGATCAAGTTGATTTTCTCAAATGGATGAACCTGAATAAAAATTTTATTTCAAGAGCGCTTCTAATGCATCCAAAGATTAATACGTTGAGCTGGTTTCATCGCACCGACATTAGGCTTTTTGTTCAGATAGTGTCAACTGGAACGAAATTGGAAAATGATTTTTAAAAAAGTCCCCTATTTATCCGCAGGGACCAACGTGAGTCAGACGAAAAGTTCATCTTTGGTCCCCTAGCTCGGTCAGGGCTTAACGTTTTAAATAAGCCGGAAGAACTAGTCTATACTCGACAGGAAGAGACAGAGTTGTTTGATGAAGTATCGTAAATGAAGCACTTGGCGGTCTTACGGAAGTTGGCCGGAACCTGAACCATGGCCGATGAAAAGATGTATATCGGCTTGTTATTTTACCTTTTCGTGGCTTTGGTGGTCGTATGTCTCTCTATTTTGGCCATTCGCCCAAAAGTTTTCTATCGGGCGCGGCTGGGGAATGTTGGAAAGGTTGGTGGTCTTCGCGACAATGTTTATCTCCGATCCATCCTCCAGTGATCTTTTGGCATAATGGACTGATTCGGTTCGGCATAAAGACCACATCACCTTCCCAACTCCGGCAAGCACTTCGTACTATATATCTCCCCGTTCACCATATGAATCGAAAGAAGAGCAGCTTGGACATTCCCTTCACGTCTGTCAGAGAGCTCGAGAACTTGATGTGAACGATATATTCGACGTCATCGCTTACCTGGGGAACGTAAAGTACCCGGTCCCCTGCCATTCGTTAAATTCTAGCATCAAGTACGTCGCGTATTTCATTATGAGTACAAGTTTTTCACCAGCACCTCAAGCTCCTCCTTCTGGGTGATTGCCTGCTGCTCAGATACGGCCGGTTCGCATGAACAGGCATCGATCAATTTATTCTAATCGGTAATAAATAGAGGACCATGTATTTCGTCAGAATGAAGACACAAAGAATGTTGAAATGTTTGTAGTATGAAAAATCACGATTTATGTGCAGGTTTCGATTCATCTTCTGCTTCCAAGCTCCCAAGGTTTTCCGAAAATTGAAACGAACAACAAAATCTTCCATGAGTGCACGGGCTGTGGAGATCTGTTTCTTGCAATGATGTTTTTCTTTATTGCTATCTGGTAATTTTTGTAATACGCTTCTAATGGGTTGTCTGCAAAACCATGCTGCTATTGATGTCAATCAAATTGAGAAACTTATCAAGATTAATCCTCGGTACACGACACCTGAATTGATAAATTCGCTACAGATGTCTAAAACCGCTCATGAGCACCTGGTGCAGCATGGGTACGAAAAACGCTACAATGTATGGACTACATTTTAACCCATATTCCGGAGCTCAATCGGATTTGACAGATCGCAATCCGAACGAGATCAACTTTTACATACTGCAATCCAAGGTTGCAACATTTGCACAACCCGATTGGATTTGACTCGATCAGATGAAAGAACGCAATATTGTGCTAATTTCAAATCCGACCGGATTCCGGAATAAGGGTTTACTTTATCGGAAAACATTTGAAAGAACGCATTTCAATCTACGATTCGTTTCATAAACGCAACGAAAGTGCATGACTTGACTTGGATGACTTTAACGTTCCCAGTGGAACTTTGGGCCTCTCAACGTAGGTATTACTTGCGTCATTTTTATTAGCAGTACTTAGTTGAGATATCTTTGCCCAATATCACGCCTTGAATGTATTCAGCAGTGTAAAACTCTAAAATACGCGTGACCTCAGTGCAAGTTGGAGGAAATTTCTTTGACGAAAAAGCCCCCGGCCAGAACGGGATGTGACGATAACCACTCGACCATGGGAGCACCAAATACACATTTGTAGCAAATAGTGAAGAGCAAATCATTCACAATAATCTTGAGTTAAAACAATATTGGGCAATTGAATATAACCCCGAAGTAGGTTGTATCTTCAGATTATCAAATGTTAAGATTTCTGTAAGACAAGAAAATATCTCGCAATCCGCGATCATGAATGTACAATGTCAACATCTAGTTACGACATCCGGATTCTGAGACATATTACTTTCAATTTAGAATGGAATTTTTGACTTGGTGTTATTTGATTACTTGAAACACGTAGTCCTGACCCTGACTTAACTACTATGATATTACCGCTAAAATCGATCACTACAATATAAAATCTATACCTTTCCTTTAAAATTGTTCACCACTCGAAAATTAATTACATAGAAAACATGTTTGATACGGAGAAGTAAATTTTAATTATTCCTCTACAACCCAACCCCGCTTTGAGACGGGCATCACGGATTTTATTATCAATGTAAACCCCCACTAGAACGTCTTTAGAATATTTTCATCTATCACACACTTTGTTTTTATGCTGACAGATTTCTGCTAGGAGTATTTTATGTTGAAAGCCGTAAATTCGAGTTAAAAAGCGGAATGAGCTTCTTCTTTCTTTCTTTGGCTTTAAACTTTGCAGTTCATTCGCCTCTAATGAGCTTCTTTAGACAAATACAAATTTTGGGTCTTAGAGGGTTAATAATTTTTAGTTTCAAAGTGTGTTCAATCCACCAATCCATTGTCATTATCGCGAATAGTAAACTAATGTTATTCTAAATCTTCGGATCAGTTAAATGAACAGTAACAGAAATTGGACACTGGTGAACATTGGTGAATTTAAAACAAATCGTTACTATTAATAAGGCTATTTTTATTAATAAAAACATGTAATAGAAAATTGAAACAAACTTGTAATTAAATTTAAGCAAAAAATAAAGAATTCTCTTGATTTTCTTCCGAGAACTGGAGAAATGTCCACGTGGACAACAGGAGTAGGGGTATAAGGAATGTCCACGCTTGTCCTCAGAGGAGGAGGGGGGTGTCTGAAATCATGCTTTTACTGTCCACGTGGACAACCCCTAAGAACTTAGCTTCATCGCCCAACGGTGTCAGTATCGCAAGAGAGATTCCTTATTGTATAGCACATTCTCGTAAACGGCTACTGTCAAAATTTCAGCCGAATCGGACTCGTAGTTTTGTTTTGACCGTGTATAGAAGCGGGCGTGTCCGCGGATTTTAGGAAAATGGAAAAAACAGAAATTCCGCCAAATTGGTCAAGGGTATCGAGCTAAAAGGAGATAATGATGAGAAATAAATCGCCACTATTCCAATTTTTTTCGTAGGTTAAGTATTTATCGGACTGCCCTCGTATATATTCTGAGACATAGAATAATTTATTTTGCGAGAAAATCAGCTTGTATGTAGTGTCGAAAATCAGTAAAATTCCTCTTTGGGTTAAGAATCTGAAAAAAATCCAGGACCATTATTTATAAAACCATGCAGAGTAGACATTCCTCCATGTCTCCGAAGTTGCTATCTCAAATCAATCCACAGTAGTATACTGCTTGCTCTCAGGGCCCTCGGTTGGTATGATTGAGCAATTCGACTAGCGATGTTGTTCGCGACTAACAACGCAAATGTTGAGCAAATGTCTTAAGTGTATTCTAAATGTGGTGCATAACAACAGACGGTAACATTTTCTGACGTACAGCACACAAACCGATTCCTACCAATGCCATGCAACCATTCCGTATACATCCTTAAACAGAGCAAGTTCGCGAGAATAAATCACTTGCGTTTAAAAGTATACCTGTGTTCTCATTTCTCCAGTGCAAGCTGTATCCAAACGGTCTTTATGAAGACCAAAGAACCTGGCATCAAGGCCTTCTTCAACCGAAGGATCCACCATTTTCATCAGTGGTCAGATCCACCAGATTTACCGGATTCTAGAATTCTTTGCACTATCATTTCCATGAATATACATCTGAATCGCTTTAAGGACTAGTTACTATGATATTGAATTATTTGTGCCATATCTTATATCATTAGTGCTTATTTAGGTTTATTATCACGTATTACACCTATCACAACTATTCCATTAAATTATTATTTACGAAATGTACTGTATGGATATAATTCGTTTTTTAGCAACAACGATGCTGATACACAAAATGCTGGAAGCGATTCTCGTCAGAGCAGACAACAAAATGGCGACACCTACACACTGGAAATGATTTTCCCTGCAGTCAAGTACGTGTTACCTGTATACTCACAATTCAACCAAAGTTGTAGATAGCACTCATTCAATGCACTATTTGATACATCTGTAAAAACGTTTTTTTAATATGTCACATCATTTGTTAATTTAATTTCGGTTTTGGTTGTTTTATAACTCTATTCATCCTACTGTTCGGCATTCTTTTTTTTTTTTTTTTTTTTTTCTGTATTATAGTGACTTTCAACGCTTCTGGCTGGTTCGTCACTTTTACCTTCCATTTTGGAAGAATGTCGGGAGTGAGAATTGAACTCGTGATCTTGAGCGTGAGAAGTATGGATGTTACCTCCACGCCAGATCGGCTCCAGATTCGGCATTCTAACAACATGTCTTTCAGTTTCACGGTTGTTGATGAAAATCTTCGGCCATCTCGACCTCATAGCAGTCGATTACTACCAGGAGCAACTATGTGACATGTGTTTAGTCAATTTAGTCAATGCGTTTAGATCCCAAGCTCAATCGGGTATACAAATCTGGAAACGTCGCATGTCTTTTTCCAATTATGTCCACGGAATCGGCGAAGCAAATAAACTGACCGGACTTCTTAAAAATGGTGTCCCGCATGTCGAACTCTACTCTCCGCATAATGCCTTCCAGCACCACTTTGAATAGCAGACAAGAGTGTCCATCGGCTTGTTAAGGTCTCCGGTGAGTCTCAAACTTTTCTGACATATCGCATGCGATCTGCACACTGCACCGCAAACCATTCATCGTTGCCTGAATCAGTCTTGTCAACTTCCGGAAAAAGCCGTGTTCGTCCATGATTCTCCATAGTTGTCGTCGATCGATTTAATCATATTTGGCTTTGAAGACGACAAAGATGTACTGGGACTTGATACTCGCGGCACTTTTGGAAGATCTACCGCAGTGTAAAAATCTGCTCTGTTGTTAAACAACCGGACATGAATTCGGTCTGTTAACTTCCAATAACTATGCTAACTATTGGCGATAGACGGTGAAATCCATCACCATCTTTGTGGGCCTACTGTCCGGCAATCCCAATCTTGTATCAATCGGGTATACAAGTCAGCAAACGTCGCATGTTTTCTTCCAATTATGTCCACAGAACCAGCGAAGCAAATAAACTAACCGGACTTCTTAAAAATCGTGTCCCGCATTTCGAACTCCGCTTTCCGCATAACGCCTTCCAGCACCATTTTAAACAGCAGACCGGAGAGTCCATCGCCTTGCCAAAGTCTCCTGTGAGTCTCAAACTATTCCGACATATCGCATGAGATCCGCACACTGCACCGTTCATCGTTGCCTGAATCGGTCTTGTCAGCTTCCGGGAAAAGCCATATTCTTCCATGATTCTCCATGGTTGTTGTTGATCGATTGAATCATATGTAGCATTGAAGTCGTGGTGCGTAGGGACTTGAAACTCGTGGCATTTTTGGAGGATCAACTGCAGTGTCAAAATCTGCTCCGTTGTTCATAAATTCAGTCTTGTTCATTGTTCATGAATTCAGTCTGTTAACTTCCAACAATTTTGCTTACTATTGGTGATAGACGGCGAAATCTTTGTAGACACCTTCCAAGATCACAAATGCACGGTTGTCCCACAATTGTTCTCGCAATCTATCGTCCGTCACTTGTATTATGTGCGGCTTTGTATTCGACGAAGATGTGCTGCATAGGGACTTGGTCTAAAAATTTTCCCGTATCTCCCTTGAAGAGCTCCGCTGCGCTTATCAGTTGCTTTGTTGTTATTTAGCTGATCAATGGTCTCCTTAACTTCACCCATAGTCGGGGGTAGTACTTCGTCGTTGATGCCTCCTTCATTGTTCCTGCACATTTCGGCCCTTATGCGAGGCTTTTAGTTCATTGAAGAACTTCCGCGATTCTCGAGAACGATGAAGCAGCTTCATCTCCTCACTCTTTTTTTCCAGGCGGCGCTTTTTTCCCCGAAAGAGGTGTGTTTGCTGCCTTGATCTAAAGTTAGTATTGTTCCACGTTTTATCTAGTCGATCGTTGCAGCATTACTGCGCGTGCTGAATCCTTCTCGCTCGGAAGCGCTCGACACTCGTTGTCAATCCATTCGTTGTTGTTCGCATGTTGTTCATATCCGATGACGATCTCTCCTGTGTCACTAACTGCTGCTTTCATGGCACTTCAGTATTCATCGAGGGGAGCTGCATTCAGATCATCTACCCCCGGTAATGCAGCTTCAAGACACTCGGTTCCTGCAGTCGTCGCATCCGTAATAAGCGTACCGCGGTGAGCGCTTGGAACATTTGTTAGTACCTTATGTTATTGACGACTGAGCAGTTTCACCATTACTGAGATATTCGGAGAAATGTCAACCATCGATCAAAACGAGGTTGATTTGTCTTAGTCTTAGTCTTTTTTTAGTTTTAGATCATTTTCGTTGGTTCACGGAAGTGCACTGAACCTACCAATTACCGGTCTGAACCTCTCCTCTTGACCGTCCTTAGCGTTTAAATCACCGATGAAGATTTTGTTGTCGTGGTTTGGGCAACGATCGTATTCACGCTCTATCTACGCATAGAATTCTTTTTTATCGTCATCGGTGCTACCCAGATGTAGACGTTATAGACGTGAAAGAAATGACCTCGCATTTCCAATTCGCACATTCTTTCGTTGAGAGACCACCAGCCAATCACGTGTCCAAAGCTTTGGTTTAACTTATGGTATAACAATTTTAGAACTATCGCACCATGGAACTTTTCTAGCACACCTACTGCAGCGCTACAATGGTGAAAGTACAAACTCTCAATATTTCCGTAAGAGTTCGGATACTCTCAAGACTTACAATTACGTGTCTCGAGTTACCAATCTATAGTTCGTGTTCGTGTTAGGTCTGTTCCGATTTTCCTGCCTCGAAATTATTTGTGAATTTTCATGTGCGTTTCATTTTTACGTAGGGCTGCAGGGCCTGCAGCAACTCCCTGTGCCACCGGAGGCACGAGGGCAATGATCATCCGCTTCTGACATGGGGAACAGACGCTGTTTCGATCCGCACCTACAGGGTGAACAGAAACCCCCTTTCCTCCCTTCCCCCTATACCACTAAGATCCCACCTCCGTTTGTGGTTTGGTTTGTTTTCAACAGCTTAGAGCAATTGCTATGACAACGTAACCTTTTTAGCATAGTCAGCATAAGCCGCTCTCGGTCTCTGCACTTCGAGCTGGGTGCGCCTTAAGCTGGGACCCGAATACCGAATTAAGCTGGGACCAGCCGACGCAATCCGTCTATTTATAATCCCTATCACTTTACTCTTAAAAACAAAGTTCATCATCCAATACAATGACGCGATTCTTCATTGCGTGAATTTATATGATTAGAAACACATTCTGGGTGGATTCCATTCTCAACACCCTGTGACTGACCGAACAGTAATCAGCAAAAGACTTGGGGATAACCTACTTGCAATAATGGATTCCTTTTTCTCCTATCTAATATACGGATATATACGGGGTCGCGAAATAGAAAATTGTTTCAATTCAAAGTTCATGCTTTGTGGTTTTTTGCAGTGATCCAGTAGTACACTCGGTGAATGGTGAAAGATCTGATGTCCAAACTTTACTAGAGAAACTAATATTGGAAGAAAACCAATTCGACGTGCAAGACATTCTACCGAACACATTCGCTGATCCAGGATCGCTATCACTCTCATCAGAATACTCATGTCCAATCGGACAAGTAGTAATAGCATCCGACTGCGTACCATGTGCAGTAGGTACATACTTCAATGTCACCAGCAAAACGTGCATTTCTTGTCCAAAAGGATCATATCAGTCAGAAATAGGACAACTTCAATGTAAAAGCTGTCCAAATATCGCAGGACGTTCCGGTGTTACTTCTATAATTGGGGCTCGTTCTGCTGCGGAATGTAAAGGTAATTATTGTTAGGAAAATATAATATCAAATATTTGTGTATAATTCTATCATCACATATCTTTATCAGAACGCTGTCCTGCTGGGAAGTATTTAGATACAGATTCGGGATTATGCCAGTCATGTGGATATGGATTCTATCAATCAAACGAAGGCTCATTTTCGTGTGAAATTTGTGGGCTTGGCCAAACAACAAGAATAGCTGAAGCAACTTCTAAATCGGAATGCAGAGATGAGTGCAAATCGGGAATGCAGTTAGGATTAGATGGTAAATGTGAAGCATGTCAACGTGGAACATACCGAACACAAGGAGTGCATCCAGCATGCACAGCATGTCCATCCGGCAGAACAACATCTAAATTAGGATCATACAGCATTGAGGAATGTTCCCTCCCTGTCTGCGCTCCCGGTACATATCTCAACGGGACAGTTAACTATTGCGTAGAATGTGGCAAAGGATACTATCAGCCTGAACAACAGCAAACCTTCTGTATACCTTGTCCACCTAACCACAGCACGAAAACAAACACTGCGGTGAGTTGTATACTAAGATCATATATTATATTATATTATATTATATATTACGGTATGATTAGGGATACATGTTTTTTTGGAACATTTGTTGGAAATAATTTTTGTTGGGATATATTATGGACAAATTCGATTTCAAAATATTTCTATGATTAATTTTCCGCAATAGAAAAAACTTATTTTTTGTTTGTAGACTTGGCATTTGTAAACATTGTTCTGTGTATCCCGGTCTAGTCAAAAAAATTGTTCATGTTCCAAACTGAACGTTCCAACGTTACCTTACAGACTAGCAAATCTGAGTGCACCAATCCATGTGCAAATATATCTGATGGACAGCAGCACTGCGACCCGAATGCGTTCTGCATACTAATGCCGGAAACATTCGATTTCAAATGTGAATGTAAACCTGGATTCAACGGAACTGGAATGCAATGTACAGGTACTTATTGGAAACCGCAAATATTAATAATTGATGATTATGCTAACCTTTTTTTTCTATTTTTATAAGACGTTTGTGATGGATTCTGCGAAAATTCAGGACAGTGCATTAAGGACATTAAGGGCGTTCCTTCCTGCAGATGCAAAGGTTCCTTTACTGGAGTCAAGTGCACTGAACGATCAGAATTCGCATATATTGCTGGTGGCATTGCAGCAACAGTGATTTTCATTATCCTCATAGTGTTATTAATCTGGATGATCTGCGCAAGGTGAGTTGGAACTAGATTTTTTTTATACAATACAAAAAGGTCACTTTCGAAAATGCTCCTATTTTATACTGAAGTCATGTTCTCGAGACAATAGAGAACATTACATAAACATTACTGATAATTTCGTCTGCTGCTATTCCAACCTAAAATTCTTGTCGCATTTCAAATGATCTTCATATTTAATAGCATTGGACATTGAAATAACGTAAGATTCCTCGCAGATATAAGTGTGAATGATGAAATAAAAATCTTTCAGGTTTTTTAGCCTGGAACAAACGATTCAATCTGTTGATCTGGGGCAAAAAATACGTCCCACCGTCCGACGCGAATCCTTTCAGACGATCCTTGTAAGGAATTTCGACATTATGAAACTGATCAATCATTGCATTGTAAATGATAGGGGCCCGAAATCTTCGAAGGTGAAAAATGAAGACCGACTCTACTCTCAGTAGCTTCGCTTCGACTAGAAATGCTTCGGCAGTCGCCCACAACCAAAAGTGACTTGACTAGCGTTGACTGGTGAACTTGTCCAGTCAGTGGTTATTTCAACTGACTCGACTAATGAATACAAATCTGCCTCTTCATTCAACTGACTTCAATCCACACTTCCATTTGCCCCTGACACTAATTTTATACCCGCGCACACAATCTTATTTTTACGTCCATATAAAGAGGAACGAAAATATGATTTCTGATGCAAAAAAGAAGTTACCCGATCAATGGACGGTTTATTGTCTACCCATCGTGAACTTAAACCAACGAACTTACACATTTATCAAGTATGCTAAAAAAGGTTCTCGAGTTAATATTAGTTAATAATAATATTAGCGCACACACACTGCGCGCTGTTTTATTTGGTGAGTAATTTTCGTGTACGATACAAAATAATCTAGCTCACCTGTAGCGTATGTCAAACCACGTTGAACTCAAACATCGATGCATGCTCACGTATATGGAAGAGAGAAAAAGAGGAACGTTTTCGTTTTGGGGGAAGTCACTTCAAAATGCAATGAGGACAATTTGACTGGGAAGAATGAAATGATATAGTCGAGTCGGTAGAGGGAGATAGCGACTAAACGCCCGACTGACTGTTTAGTCGTTTTGGCGGAGAAACTGCGTGAAGAAGCCAAAAGTCATAACTAACTGAACACGGATAAAGTCAGTCAGATAGTCAGCTGACTTTCCTCAGTTGACTATGACTACGCAGAGCCCTGGTAAATGCTTTTATGATCAGCAGCACCAAGCGATACTGCCGCGTAAAAGTCGCCATGTCCCCCAATGTTGCTTTGTTCAAGTGTAAGAAATTTCACAAATGGAAAAAATCTGTACCAATCTGTACTTTTTGACGAAAATCTGTACTCTGTACCGTACAGAATCTGTACCAAAAATAACGAAAAAACCTGTACCATTTCAGATAAATATGTACGTGTGACAACACTGCCTATATGCACCACCTTGTCCAACGTGTCTCTGCGGTAACATAGTATGCGCTTAGCCTCGTTCCAATCCTCCTCGGATAACTCCTGGACTCTTCTGCCCAGGATCGAATAGATAATGAATATAGACATAAGGCCTGGTAATAACGGTGGCATAGAGCAAACCTCAATCAGACTTTGATATGTTTTCAGCGTTTGCAACCTTCTACCAATCTCCTACTTTTGGTAGGCTACTGGAAGCCAGGTTCCATCGGGCATTTGGACGGCTTCGCATCATGCATGCCGAATCGATCGCTTCAAATGGGACTCCTAACTCCTCCTAACTCCGAACAAGTCAATGAAGTAGTCCTTATTATTCATACGAACATGTTTTTAGAAGACAAAATGGCAGTTCCCCACCACGCTGATCGTGAAATTTCGTTTCAGTCCTTCGATCACCTCGGATAACTTCTCCGTTTAGCAGATCTTCAACGTAAATCAGCACAAAGACGCACTTACCCACTCTCTGCCGAATATAAATACACGGATTTGCCGTCGACTGGTAGAGACCGGTATGTTTCAATACCTCGTCGAGTTACATGTTCCAGACGCGGACTGCCTTTTGAGTTCATAGACGCTACGTCACGACAGACAGACTCATACCTCGGAGTCTGACGCTTGAAGATCTCCTCCTGTAACTACGCGTGAAAATACGCCGTTTCGATGTCGACATGGTTAGTCATTAGTCCGCTTGTTTGTCACTACCAACATCACACGGAACGTACTTACTACAGGGACGAAAACCAGATCGTCATCGGTCTCAGATTTTTGATAGAAGCATTGTACCACCGACCACTTTATGAACCGGACTCAATCCGCGAAACCAGACATTGTTATTGTCGTGACAAAAACCTTTTCGCACGCCTTCGTCTTCTTCATGGAAATCACCTCCAAAAGTCTGTATAATTCACCTTGTGCGGTTCGTTCACTTGATTCCGTCGCTGCCTCCAGGATTTGCTCCAGCTCGAATCCCCAGTCTTGGTTGGATCCATCTCCAAACTCCAGAAAACGAACATCCCGACTGATTTGGATTTCTCCCGTCTTCGTATTCAGTATCCTATATGCCTTGTGCTCGGCGGAGTACCCGACAAATATCATCCCCACCCCTTGATGACTAACTTCTTTCGTTTTGTCGACGGAACCAGCACATAACCAGCGCATCCTAACAACCGCAAGTGATACAAAGCCGATTTCCTGCCGAACTAAATCTCCGCCCGAATTCGCTTGTGCATATCTGCATCCAGAAGAACTCAGATCTCGATCAAAGGCCCCGTTATGCTGGGGTGACTATGCTGCGAAATACTTCGCCTTTATCGATTCGTCCTCGTAGAACTGCCACCCTGCCCTTCTCGAGCATTCACCACTCTAATTGGAACGAATGATTCGCTGTAAACCTCGAATCATTCGCAGTTCTACCTGTTCAGCACATATCTCCAACAACTGGAAGTGCTCGCGAATTTTCTCCTCGATCTCCGATTTGTGTTTCAAGAAAAAGACGGGTGGGTAATATCGGAGACATAGCTGGAGAGACGTAGGACCATAACAAGTGCTGAGAATCGACGACTTCCCTCACCGTATGATCCGAACCAAAGTGATATCGAATAATTATCCTTATTCTCTTTCGGACAAACTAGGCCACAGATCTGGCTGTTTGTTCTGGGGTAGCCGTTCGAAAGATCTTACATCTAGTCGCTCTAAGGCTACTTGAGGTTCTGCTAGTGGCCTGGTTGACAACAGCCTTTCACTTAGGGGCTCAATTACCACCCACATTGCCAACAGTTCCAGTATATCCCGTGGCTCAGATAATGGAAGGATACGCATCCATTGTGTCATGTCAGACGGACTTAATGTTACTCGGAAGGTTGTTAGTAGTTCGATGAGCACCTGACTTACCTTCAGCGATTCAATCAGAACCTCTGTTTCAGTGATTGAGATGACCCGCCTCCACTGAATCATCCAGCGGGCTTACCTGAAGTGCTGGTAGAAGCATCTGACTTGTTTTCAATTTTTCGACTAGAACGACTGACATTGCTCTTCTGTTTGATTTTTGTTTTTTACTCTTTTGTATCCCACGAGTCACTAGAGAAATCAACGGTCCACTGTGTCAGAATTCTACTGTAACACAGTGAGAGCAAAATGTTGTGGAATGTGCCATTACTTCATGTTTCCAATCGTCAACACACGCAACACCGCACACGTTCCTCCTGTAGTTTCCCACCGTTATGTTTCTCGCTTTTGTCAATGACTTTCGTTTGCACGGAAGTCATTGGACTCGTTGATCCATAGTCAGCTTTTGATCTGATCAGCTCTCAAAGGCTGTTGTAAGAACGTCAGCAGCAGTCGCCAAAAGTGACTACCCCATTTCCAAATTATGTAAACATAATTTGGAAGTCGTCAAACAAAAGCTCAAGAAATGATTGCAGAGTCATTTCAGAAATTAAGATACGGAGAAATAGAGAATCTGAAGCAAAATCCTAAATTTCGCTAAAACCCAATTGAAATGATTTAGGACTACGTCGTTGATTTCTATACTGGAAGTAATTCTAGATTCAATTTAATGATTGAAATAAGAATGCCCTGCGATCCAAACAGAAAAGTGGATGAGAGGGGACTATGCGTATCCTCGACACGGACATCACGGTCGATTTCGTGCGGAGATTCGCCTCTTGTCGCTCGCCTATTTACAAGTCGACCGGACTAATCGGAACTTGTTCGTAATAATACAACAAAAGAAAAAGACCCATGTCAAACCTAGCGGTTTTACAGGGGACAGTAATGTCAAACTCGACCATAACTCGGTCATTTGAACCTACGTACGTTTTTGAACCCCCTACAGAGAGGGTCATACGATTTAAGATTCAAGAGACTGAAGCCTCATAGATTATCATTAAAATTGAATATAATATTCTGAATAAAATGGTGAAACATTGACATATTCACCCGACTACACGACTTATTGCAAAAGGTTAGTATATGAATCGTGATTCAATTTCTATTTCAACTTTTCAGAGCTAATAAACGACGCGATCCCAAAAAAATATTATCGCCAGCAGCTGATCAAACAGGATCTCAGGTTAACTTTTATTACGGAGCACACACACCATATGCAGAAAGTATAGCTCCATCCCACCACAGCACTTATGCCCATTACTATGACGACGAGGAAGATGGATGGGAGATGCCAAATTTTTACAACGAAAACTATATGAAAGAAGGTGAGTTGAAGAATTAATTTTTTGTCTAAGAAACTAAGAAGTGATTTTTCTTCTAAATATCTCTACAGATTAATTTGGTTCAATCGACTAATGTGTTTTTGACGTGGGACTACGTCTAACCGGAATATATGGGGGTAAAATGAAAACATAAACACTGAACATGCAGGAAAAAATGCAAGATTTCGAATGTTTATAACTCGAACATTTTCTACTGGATTGGAAAGATGTTTGCATCAATTGATAGGGAATATTTCTACGCATCTATCGCAATTAATGAAATGTTATTTTTCATTAGATAAATAATTGAATAACTGTAAAATGTTAAGTGTTATCTAAACGCCCTAACTACCTCGTTTTGATTGGACCGCTTTACGGTTTCCCCAACACAGACTTCGAAACCAAGCAGCCTTGGGGAAATCGGAATTGCAAATGCATGAAAGTAGGGGGAGCTGTTGTTTCCACCGAAATGTGTTTCCCTAACACAGACTTCAAATCCAAGGAGCGTGAGGAAGTTGGCATTGCAAATTCATGCAAGTCGGGGTCATTTTTGTTCCGACTGAAATGTATTTCCCTAACACAGACTTCAAATCCATGGAGCGAGGGGAAATTGGCTTTGCCAATACATGCAAGTCGGGGGCATTTTTGTTCCGAATAAAATATGTTTCCTCAATACAGGCTTCAGAACCAAGGTGTCTAGGGAAATTGGGATTGCAAATTCATGCAGATCGGGAGTATTTTTGTTCCGACTGAAATCTGTTTACCTATAAAGACTTCTAAACCAAGGTGTCTGGGGAAATCGGCATTGCAAATACATGCAAACTGCGAGTACATTTGTACTTGCTTGCCTTTGTGCAGACTAGAGCGCGTTTTCCTAACACGGTCTTCTAAACTTAGGTACCTGGTAAAATCGTGCAGACACTAGAGACATGACATTCGTTCAAACTTTTTACTCACAACGCAAATATATTGAATTCGGAAATTGTTTAAATTAATCAAAAATTTGATCAATACAAACAAATGATTATTAAGCTAAGATAGTCCCACGTCAACCTTGCGATTATATCATAGATATAACCCACCGATTTTTTTTTCTTATTCACGTAGGTCTGCATGGTACAAATGGGAAGCTAAATTCACTAGCACGATCGAATGCTTCATTATATGGGACAAAGGAAGATTTGTATGATAGACTGAAAAGACACGCCTACACCAGTAAAAAAGGTACGAAAGTTTATAACTAGTTTCATATTATATCTGAACGACTTAACGACTCTCTCATTACAGAAAAAAGTGATAGTGATAGTGAGGGTAACTAATTGTTTTCATCTATCAGCTTTCCACTGATGCAATACTCAACCATATAGTTCATAATCCAGGGAGAATATTTAGTACCTTCACTTATTTTAGTTGCATATTGTAGAAATGAATCAAAATTGGTTCAACGAATAAATTCAATCAAAATAATCTCTGCGCCTATTTAGAATTTGTCGTTATGTTTTGAAGCAATATTGTCATATATTTTAAATGGATTAAATTAAGCTAATAGTCTAGTTTAGAGACATTCAATAAAATTATTTCTCTTTTCACTGTTTTAATAAATGCAGTTTTTATTAACTCAATTCAACCGTTTTAGATTACAGTGTATAATGTATGATAAATTGTAGGGATTAAATAAATGAACTGATGAAGTTTACAATGATGATCGCTTATATCACATAATCCACGTACAGAGGAACGTCCTGCAAGAGTTGAGGACAATCAATGTTGCCACGTAGAATGTCGAAGACCATCAGTTGCTGGATTTTTCTGCGCCCAGCATGAAATGTTTCCATTTTGATAAACATGCAGTGGGCAGGATTAGCAAATAGATTTGACGGGTCATTCCATGGTAGGTTTCGTAAACCGAATCGAATGAGGCGCTTCTGTATTCGTTCAATTCTGACGACCATCTATACGTGATAAGATGTCCAGAGAAGAACCGCGTATTCACTGGGACTGACAGTTACAAAGTAAGAAAATAAATAAAATGTGGTTTATTTTTGGATGCCGAAATGTGACTCAAATAAATATCTTTGGAAGCTGAGTCCGACACTGATATTGTACAAGTGCTTCCCTTTAAGAGCGCCTCCGCTCTCTTGTGGCGGACTTAATAAATGCGCATCAATAACGGTACGGGGCTCAACGTGTTAAACATGTCTGCCCCATCGTTAACACCAAGATGGGTCTATGGTACTAGGTGAGGCCGTTTCGTCACTAAGTTGGTTAGGAGAGCGGTATATGAAAACAGTACGGAAGAAAATAGAAGGGGAATTATTTGCTTGAAGCGTGAAAGAGACAGACTGATCAGGAACGTGCTTCGGCACTAGCGTATTGTGTTTTGTTTACAAACAAAACACAGTAGACTTCCAAGATGGCTGAAGAGTGGTTTTAGCCAAGACGGGTCTATGGTACTAGGTGAGGCCGTTTCGTACCTAAGTTGGTTAGGGGAGCGGTATATGAAAACAGCACGGAAGATAGTAGAAGGGGAATTATTTGCTTGTAGCGTGAAAGAGATAGACTGATCACGAGCGAGCTTCGGCAATAGCGTATTGTGTTTTGTTTACAAACAAAACACAGTAGACTTCCAAGATGGCTGAAGAGTGGTTTTAGCAAGTTGGCCCCCCTTAGTATATACTTCTACCCTTAGAAAAATCCTCGGTCGAAAACTACTAAATACATTTGGTAATGCAAAATTAGGAGAATGTACAAATTTTTTTGTACATATTGTCAACAAACCCGCATCCCTACCAGAGATTAGTATATTTTACTCGATAACATTAGTAAGCTTGTATATTGTCATATCTGAAAATTGGTGAGAAAAGCGCGTATTAACCATTTTCATTGTTCCCATAAGGCAATACGGAGGTATAATAAGGATATAATTCTGATACGTGCATTTTCGGCGAGAAAATGTAGCCGATATTGGGCGTCCGAATCATGGTTCTGCTTGACATATGTGTTTATTAGTACGGTCGAAAATGACTATAGATTGGTAGTATTTACCAAAAAATTCGTTATATTTACTAATTATTTCTCTCAGTGTAGGCGCCTTAGTTTTAGCAAGTTGGTCCACCTTAGGATATACTTCTACGCGCCTTGGTTAACACATTTTGACGTATGACTACGTCTTTCATTTCTGTACCGGGATGTAAGTTCAAAGTTTTGAAAACGAGAGAGTGACGCTGGACTACAAGGTTTTGAACGTTAATACAGTAAACATTCACTAACTGGGCGAAAAGGGGAGACTAGCTATCGACATTCGCGTTTTAACTTGTCGGGCATGTTAAACGTCAAATAAAATCAAGGGGAACTTCAATGAATTGTTTGATCCGCGTTGATCATGAAATTGGATAAACAAAAGGGATTCCAATGGATGTTTCGCATTGAGTGCGACAACAGGTATAAAATATAATTTGAGGAAATTATTTTTCTGTAATTTAATCAATGTTTTTGTCATGCGAAAATAATGTCAATTTTCATAACGTTTCAAATTACATTCGAATGTCCCTCACAGCAAATCTTCCATTTGAATATGGCGTCGATTGTTTACGAAATTCTGCTTTTTAACTGGTCCAAGGACCGCCCAGTTAAGAGCAGACCAGTTAACGAACGATTACTGTACCTCTTTTCCGGCTGAATTGTCAATTATTGACCCGAAAACTTGTTTCAATAGCTTTAAAATTGCTTAGAAAATAGGTTATTGAAACCGTATATAAACTCGCATACGCTCTGGAAATCCATTCAGTTGATGCGGTGATGTGAGATGAGGACGGTCGCACTCAGATGCCTATGCATTATGCTCTTTTCTTCCAATTCCATTTCTCTTCTGGGGGGTCTCCGTAGCCACATTGGTTGCGCGTTCGCTTAGTAAGCGATCGATCGTGAGTTCAAAACTCAGGGCCCCCATGGACCATCTTTGTGTTGTTACAGAATAACTACGTCCACGCAACAATCATCAGCGATGGAGATCGATCCACGGTCGAAATAAGATCGATTCATCCATACAACTGCTCTGCTCTGCAAGAAACATCGGGCTGCTGTTCTATAAATAACTCAACAATGGATCAACGACTGTCTCCGCTGTCCAGTCTTAACTGTGGATAATGGAAGAACAGATAGAAAACTCTTTCGCCTAAATGGCTACTGTGTAAATGTGTACCATTTTCAATGGTATAGAAGGGAATACTCTAACGCCGAAAAATGGCAACTGTGTAATGTGCTAATTATAGATATGATAAATATGTGACATGTACACGATTAAAATTCGGCTCTGTTACAGCTAAAATGCTAATGAGCCTAAAATAAACAAAAGGGATAAAAAAAAATTTTCTCTTCTGCAGTTGAACCGAACGGATGAGTATAAAACATGACGCTTCCTTTGTTTTCGTCATTATTTTCTCCCGAACAGCCACGAAAGCAGCTCGGAAAAGCGCACCAGCCACAGGAGGTGTGAAGAAGCTTCATCGCTACCGAGCAGGAACCGCCGCTTTGCGTGAAATTCGTCGTTATCAGAAGTCGACCGAATTGCTGATCCGCAAGCTACCTTTGCAGCGTTTGGTTCGTGGAATTGCCCAAGACTTCAAAACCGACTTGCGCTTCCAAAGTTCCGCCGTTATGGCACTGTAGAAGGCCTATTCGAAGATACCAAATTTTGTGCTATCCACGCAAAACGCGTCACATCATGCCCGAAGATATCCATCTGGTCCGTCGTATCCGAGGAGAGCGTGCTATTACTTTAGCATATAATCAACGGTCCTTTTCAGGGCACAAAATTTGATGGATTAGAGTTCTGTAGACCGAACTAAAAGGAGCATTTAGCGAAAATTGTAGTGTCGATGTTAATTCCGATACCGATAGGTGACTATGGATTTGATAATGAAGAATACGAAATATATAATATGACATGATGTAGTGGATATTTCACCATATACACGTCGGAAAGAAGTAGAATCAGTAGATGTTATTCTTCGTCAAGTTGAACAAAGGCGATATAATTGGAGCTTCAAATTTATTAGTCAGCGGCGATTCAGCAGTGTGAATGAACATGGATTCCCTTGCATTTAAATGGGAAGCCTTCCTGACACACTTTCTGAGCTTCGCGTTTTTTTTATTAATCCGTTTATTTTTACAGGCTCAGTTACATAAGTTTAATGGAGCCAAACTCTTAACTATATTTCAACTAGCATATATCAACTCCCATGGAACAGCATGGGGATCACTCTACGATGACAACCGTGCCACTTTGATTTATGATCTGTGCGACAACTTCAAATTGACAGTTTTGAATACTGGGGAATCAACCAGAATAGCCAACCCTCCTGCACGGGCAAGCATGCTAGACATATCTCTATGCTCTTCTTCGTTATCCCTGGATTGCATGTGGAAGGTAATCCAAGATCCCCACGGTAGTGATCACCTACCAATAATTTTATCGATCGCTAATGAATCAAGCTTTCGTGAGTCAGTCAATATTTCGTATGACCTCACGAAGAATATTGACTGGAGAACATTTGCGGAAATAATATCTGAAGCAATTGTTTCAATGCATGAACTTCCTCCACTCGAAGAGTATAACTTTATATCGAGTTTGATTTACGAAAGCGCACTTCAAGCTCAAAAGGAACGTGTACCGGCTACCACTTTCCGACGTCGTCCTCCATCACTTTGGTGGGACAAGGAATGTTCAAAGGTCTACCTTGAAAAATCATCCGCTTTCAAAAAATTCAGGAAAACTGGATTAGTGGAATGGTTTCTAAAGTACCAAGCTCTAGAAGCCAAACTAAAAGGTTTGATTAAAGCAAAAAAGCGTGGATATTGGCGGAAGTTCGTCAATGGTTTGTCAAGGGAGACCGCTATGAGCACTCTTTGGAATACGGCTAGGAAAATGCGTGGCTAGAACCATACAAACGAAAGTGAGGAATACTCTGACCGTTGGATTTTTAACTTTGCAAGGAAGGTTTGCCCCGACACCGCTCCTGCACAATACGTCGTACGCGACATTCCACTTCAAAACGATTATGAGAATTTTTCGATGGTGGAATTCTCAATTGCCCTTCTCTCATGTAACAATTCAGCTCCGGGGTCGGACAAGATTAAATTCAACTTGTTGAAGAATCTTCCCGATTTGGCAAAACAGCGTTTGCTGAACTTGTTCAACAAGTTTCTGGAGCTGAATATTGTCCCGCATGACTGGAGACAAGTGAGAGTGATAGCCATACGGAAACCCAACAAGCCGGCTTGCGATCACAACTCGTATAGGCCGATTGCAATGTTATCCTGTATTCGTAAATTGTTAGAGAAAATGATTCTACGTTTGGACAAGTGGGTCGAAACGAACAATTTGCTGTCAAATACGCAGTTTGGCTTCCGCCGAGGTAAAGGGACAAATGATTGTCTCGCGCTGCTATCTTCTGAAATCCAAATCGCATTTGCTCGCAAAGAACGAATGGCTTCCGTTTTTCTCGATATCAAAGGGGCATTTGATTCAGTTTCCATGGAAATTCTCTCAGAGAAGCTTCATAATCGTGGACTTTCACCAATTCTTAACAATTTTCTGTACAATTTACTGTCAGAAAAGCATATGATTTTCTCTCATGGCAGCTCGAAATCTGGGTATCGAATTCTCTACGGAGAAAACTGAAATCGTTTTTTCTAGGAAGCACGAACCCGCCCAATTCCAGCTTCACCTATCCGGCAAAACGATCCAACACTCTATGTTTTTCAAATACCTGGGTGTATATTTTGATTCTAGGTGTACCTGGGGGAGACACATTGCGTATTTGAAACAGAAATGCCAGCAAAGAATCAATTTTCTCCAAACAATTACCGGAACATGGTGGGGTGCCCATCTAGGAGACCTCATTCAGTTGTACAAAACAACGATATTATCAGTGTTAGAATATGGCAGTTTTTGCTTCCGAACAGCTGCCAGGATTCATATTCTCAAGCTGGAGAGGATACAATATCGTTGCTTGCGTATAGCCATGGGGTGTTTGCATTCGACACATACGATGAGTCTCGAAGTTTTGGCAGGAGTACCCCCGCTTACTCTTCGGTTCACAGAATTATCCTACAGATTTCTCATCCGTTGCAAGATCATGAATCCATTGGTGATTGATAACTTCGAAAATCTACTCCAACTGACTCCTCAGTCAAGTTTTATGTCTTTATACCCTGAGTACCTTACCCACGACGTGCACCCTTCACCAGGCATCTCCAACCAAGTTTGCTTCCCATACTTTTGCAATTCCTCTGTCATTTTTGATCTGTCCATGCGACAAAAAATCCATGGAATCCCAGATCACCTACGCTCTGATTCTATTCCGCCGATATTTTCGGCAGAATATGGGAAAGTTAGATCTGATAAAATGTTCTTTACTGACGGTTCATTCATAAACGGGTCCACTGGCTTCGACATCTTCAATGAAAATCCCAGTGCCTCTTTCAAACTCAAAGATCCTTGTTCCGTGTATGTCGCTGAACTGGGTGCGATATATTACGCATTAGGGATCATTGAAACATTGCCCATCGACCACTATTTTATTTTTTCAGACAGTCTCAGCTCAATAGAGGCAATCCGCTCAATGAAAGTTGATAAATGCTCATCTTATTTCCTAACAAGAATAAGACAACTATTGAGTGTTTTGGTCGAAAAATTATTCAAGATTACCTTAGCATGGGTTCCCTCTCATTGCTCGATTCCGGGGAATGAGAAAGCGGACTCGCTAGCTAAAGTGGGCGCTTTAGAAGGCACACTTTTTGAAAGGCAAATTGCCTATAATGAATTTTTCCACATTCCTCGTCAGTATACGCTCGTAAGTTGGCAGCGCATGTGGAGTGAAGATGAGTTCGGTCGTTGGTTACACACGATTATCCCTAAGGTCTCGACGAGTGCATGGTTCAAGGGATTGAATGTAGGTCGTGATTTCATTCGCGTGATATCTCGGGTTATGTCCAATCACTACAACCTAAACGCGCATCTCTATCGCATTGGACTCGCAGCAAACAATCTTTGTGATTGTGGCGATGGCTACCACGACATCGAGCATGTTGTCTGGTCGTGTATCCGGTTCCATGCTGCTCGCTCTCAGCTCTCTAGAGCACTGAGAGCACAAGGCAGACAATCGGATATCCCCGTCCGGGATATCTTAGGTAGCCGTGATCCTGATCTTCTGCTTCATCTATACCTGTTCCTCAGAAACGCCGATGTCAACGTTTAATGATGTTTCCTTCGTTGTGTCCCCGTTTCATATCCCTCCTATCCAAACGATAAACTTTTACTTAGTCGCGGCAATACATACACACACTCTTTACAGATACACGGGCCAAAGGTTGTGCAGTCCACTGATCATTCAACAAGAACCAAAGGTTGTACCGCTCATGACAACTCTACACGAGCTGATGATTGCGCCGGCTAGTGACCATTCTATCCTGGATTCCTCGACTCGAGAAGACGCACCACGCTAGGTATGGGGTACAGACTAGGGGGGCGTTGCTGATTAATGGTCAGCTGCATCCCAATAGGAGGTATCCCGTGTCGGGCACACGTACAGAGCATCGAAGACTGCAACATACCAATTATGAGAACACTTGTAATACTAACCTCGAGCCAACCGCGAGTAATCGGTTACATATTACTAACATAGTTGTAAGCAAACATTGTCGAAATATGGAACTCCCGGCCCCGTTAGTCTGACGCCATATGAGCCTTAATAAAAATATATATTTTGGATAAAAAAAAAACATGTTGTTTCCTTTATTCTATGGTTAATGAAATAGGAAACCGATTACTCGCGGTCGACTCGAGTTTAGAAGGGTGACACTTTTTCATTAGGAAAAGGATGGGATGTAAGGAGATGTGTGTTTACACTCACACTCACATTCACAATCACATTCTCATTCACACTGACCCTTCACACTCAATTCTTAAAACTATCCTTACATCTAATATGTATTTACAATTTAACTTATTCTAATGTTAGTAGGAAGGGAACCGATAGCTCGCGAAGGACGAAAAGGAGGGGAAAAGGATGTATGAACAATCACACTCGAAGATCGATAGCTTTAAGGAAAACATATATTTGTGACATGTAATCAAGGTCTAACCGAGCCAACACATCTCTCACTGGCGCATTGGACTGCTTTCCTCCAGCCCGAAGGGAGTTTTCTAAATTCGATCTGGCGACAAGATACAACTCGCACGACCAAACAACGTGTTCGATGTCGTGGTAACCATGGCCACAACCGCAGTGATTGCTGTCGGCAAGATTAAAACGAAAAAGCAGCGCGTCTAACGAACAGTGATTGGACATGAGTCGGGAGAAGGTGCGAATAAAGTCCCGATTCAAGTCCAGACTTTTGAACCACGGATTGAGGCTAACCTTAGGGATAATTGAGTGGAGCCATCGGCCCAATTCATCTTCGTTCCATTTGCGTTGCCAGTTAACGATGGTATTTTTACGAACTAAAGAATAAAATTCATTGAAGGCGATTTGACGCTGATAATTTTCGCCTTCAATTGCACCTACCTTTGCAAATGAGTCAGCCCTCTCATTACCCGGAATTGAGCAATGTGAAGGGACCCAGACAAAGGTAATGACATAACAGCGTCTGGATAAAGCACTCAAAATTTCTCGTATTCTCTCAAGGAAGTACGGCGAGTGCTTTTCCGGCCTCACTGAACGGATAGCTTCGACAGAGCTCAGACTATCCGTTACAATGTAATAGTGTTCAACAGGTCGTGAGGCGACGCCCATACTTTGCTTCGAAAATCGTAGGAACGATCCCCGATCGATGATAATCTGGAATTCCATGGATATCCTGCTTCATGGACAGATAAAAATGTACAGAGGAATTGATGTAGTCAGGAAAACAAACACGGTTGGGAATATACGAAGAAGGATCAACCTGCATGGAGACGAATTCATTATATGAGCTCATGAATCCAGAATGAAAATTTAGCTCGATCAGCTGCTCAAAATTTCCGATCACCAATGGGTTCATAACCTTACACCGGATGAGGAACCGAAGAGATAATAAATTGAAGCGATCTTTTAGTGGGAGTAGGCCTGCCAAAACCTCGAGACTCATGGTATGCATTGAGGGCATACATCCCAACGCGATACGGAGACAAAGATACTGAATTCGCTCGAGTTTAATGAGGTGTGTTTTGGCAGCTGATTGAAAACAGAAACTGCCATACTCCATCACTGAGAGAATAGTTGTTCGATACAACATTATAAGATCTTTTGGGTGGGCTCCCCACCAGGTACCGGTAATTGTACGGAGAAAGTTTATTCTTTGTTGGCATTTTTTACTCAGATACCTAATATGGGCCCCCAAGTACATTTGGAGTCAAACCAGACCCCAAGATACTTGAATGACATAGCATGAGTGATCGGTTTACTCAAAAGTTGAAGCTTTGGTTTTGCTGGTCTATGCTTCCTAGAAAAAACCACCATTTCTGTTTTCTCCGTGGAGAATTCGATCCCTAGCCCAATGGCCCAGGTTGAAAAATTGTTCAAAGTATCTTGTAAGGGTATTGCAGGTTG
This sequence comes from Toxorhynchites rutilus septentrionalis, assembly GCF_029784135.1. Taxonomy (NCBI): domain Eukaryota; kingdom Metazoa; phylum Arthropoda; class Insecta; order Diptera; family Culicidae; genus Toxorhynchites; species Toxorhynchites rutilus. The sequence continues at coordinate 192,508,712 of NC_073746.1, forward strand.
GATTCGTTTGATCCTACGACAGACACCACTCCATCATCTGCAAGTTGTCTTAGGCTGCAATTTTGTGTAAGGCAATTGTCGATGTCGCTTACATAGAAGTTGTACAAAAGGGGGCTTAAACATGAGCCCTGGGGGAGTCCCATGTAGGAGACCCGACTTACTGTCGAATCCCCGTGAGAAAAATTCAAATGTTTCTCACAAAGCAAGTTATATAACATATTATTCAATAGAGGCGGCAGACACCGAGAGTGTAATTTGTCTGACAGGACCTCTATTGAAACTGAATCAAAGGCCGACTTTATGTCCAAGAATACTGAAGCCATTTGTTTTTTTTCCGGCGTAAGCCATTTGAATTTCTGAAGAAAGCAACGCAAGACAATCATTTGTCCCCTTGCCCCTGCGGAACCCATATTGTGTATCTGAGAGTAGGCCATTCGTTTCAACCCATCGATCAAGGCGAAACAAGATCATTTTCTCCAACAATTTCCGTATACAAGACAGCATTGCTATTGGGCGGTACGAATTGAAGTCGGACGCGGGTTTTCCGGGTTTTTGAATAGCTATAACTCGTACTTGTCTCCAATCATCTGGAACAATATTATGTTCCAGAAACCGATTGAATAAATTCAACAAGCGATGTTTCGCCACATCAGGGAGGTTTTTCAACAAGTTGAGCTTAATTCGATCCGATCCCGGAGCAGAATTGTTACATGAAAGGAGAGCAAGAGAGAATTCTACCATCGAAAACTCAGAATCAAGATCGCACCTATTCTGTGGTATATCTCGAACAATTTTTTGCACGGGAGCGGAATCGGGACAAACCTTTCGTGCAAAATTAAAAATCCATCGATGTGAATATTCTTCGCTTTCATTCGTTGAAGAGCGATTTCTCATGTTTCGAGCCACTTTCCATAATTTTTTCATTGACATTTCTCGTGACAAACCTCCCACGAAATTTCGCCAATAAGCACGTTTTTTCCCTTTGACCAAATTTTTGAACTGATTCTCAAGGGCTAAATACGTTTGAAAATTTTCAAGAGTTCCACGTTTCCGAAAAGCTTTAAATGCATTCGATTTTTCTATATAAAGCTTGGAATATTGGCTATCCCACCATAGATTGGGAGGCCTTCGAGAAATGGTGGAACCTGGAACGGGTTTCGTTTGAGCGCGAACTGCGCTGTCATAGATCAAACGAGAAAGGAAGTTATACTCCTCCAATGGAGGTAAACCATCTCTGGAATTGATGGCTAGAGCAATCGCGTCCGCATATTTTTTCCAGTCAATGTGTCTTGTGAGGTCATATGCCATGTTTATAGATTCAGAAGAATTCGACCCAATGGTGATGGAAATTTTGATTGGCAAGTGATCACTACCGTTGGGGTCCTGGATTACATTCCACTTGCAATCTAACGATAGTGAATTCGAGCAAAGCGAGAGGTCAAGAGCACTTGGGTTAGCAGGAGGTTTAGGAACACGTGTTGTTTCTCCAGTATTCAAAACGGTCATATTGAAGCTGTTACAAAAGTCATATATCATCGATGAACGATTGTCGTCGTACTGTTCCCCCCAGGCAGTTCCGTGAGAGTTGAAGTCTCCCAAGATCAATCGTGGCTCAGGAAGGAGTGAGCACATGTCAACAAGTTGCTTGTGGCTAACCGCAGCTCTCAGAGGCCAATACAAGCTGACAATACAGAAGTCTTTGCCTCTGATGTTTGCATGACAAGCAACAGCTTCAATCCCTCCAATAGGTGGAAGGTCAATTCGAAAAAATGAGTGGCACTTATTGATCCCCAATAGCACCCCTCCGTATCTGTCATCACGGTCCAAGCGTATAATATTGAAATCATGTGAGTTTCGCGTTGTCCCAATCGATTTGATGGTTTTGCCCCGTAGAGTGAACTGCCACACTTGATTCTGTGGGTCTGTTGTTTTCCACGGCGTTCCTGTGTTCCCTCAAATGTACTTTTAATTTTCGCTGGGTTTGACCAATGTACACCGCCGGGCAAGATTTACACGGTATCTCATAGATACCAGACATTTCCTCCGGCGGAATTTTGTCTTTGAGAGATCACAGTAGGTCGTTCACCGTATGGGCACTCTTGTATGCTGTTTGAAACCGTGTTGTTTCAGGATCCCTTGAATCGGGTTTGTCATTTTCGGGTAGAATGGAAGGCTGATGTGTCTGAATGTCCTCTTTTTGTGTTTGTAGTGTTATCGCGTTTTGCGATGTTTTTTCCGTTCGTGTTTTTTGAGGATCTTATTCACAAACCTTTCAGTGTAACCTTTCAAGGGGGCAGCTACGTGGCTTTTCTTCTTTTCCGCTTCGAATTCTTGTTTTTCCATTGAAATGTTGAAAAGGCGGTGAGCCATTGAATGGACAGCCGCTTGCTTCTGTACTCCATAATGGTTGGAGTCGGCTTCCGATAGATGCCATATTTTAGAGTATTGTTCCTCTTTTCTTTTAGGTCCAAGAAAGGGAGTTTTCCATCCGACTCTCAACCGTGAATTTGATCGATCTATGTCGAGAATTCAACAGATCCAGAATCTGCGGCAAGCAGCGCACTTCATTGGTGCTTCAGATTCAGCATTTGGTTCCCACGGTAAAACACGGTGGCGGCATTCAGATGATGTATGGTACGATGGCGGTTTCTGGAACTGGAACCGTGTAGTTTATCAATTCGGCGATGGACAAGATGGCTTCGTTGAACATCCTGAAACGTAACCTTCAGTGTCCTGTGCAGAAATTGGCTCTCCCTCGTGATTTCTACTTTCAACAGAATGACGACCCGAAGCAAACTGACCTCATCATGCGGGAATACCTGTTCTATAATGTCCCAATCTACTCAAAACACCTCCGATATCACCGGACTCCAACACTATTGAGTATCTTTGTTGTATACTTAATTTTGCGATTGACTGTAAACAATAACATCAGTCACTTGTGACAAATATCGAAGATGTTTAGAAATTGTCTTTAGCTATTATTCACACAACGCCTCGAGGGCGACCCGATCTAACTGTTCCCTATGTGAAGAAAAGATTTTTCACTTACCGAAAAACAAGGGGAGTTCCTCCTGAAAAACACCACCGACGACATGGGCAGTAGGGGAACCTTCTACCTTCTATCCAGGTGTGGACTGGAGAAAAATATGTCGCTAGCAAGCGCGTCACCAGCTGGAAAATGATGCAGAAAATCAAATGGAAAACAGCGGGAGACGCAAGGAGTAGTGAGAACTATCGGTATAAGCGAGTAATCCAACCAAATCAGCTGTCGTAATGGCAGCTAGGGTATGTAGGAGGTCTCCCCTTTCCTGGTCTCGGACTTACTGTTACTGTAAAAAAACATGTTATATTTAGGACCGTTTTAAAGCTTTGAAAAAACAGGAAGGGGGTTATATCTGTGGTATAATCGCAAGGGTGACGTAAGACTATGGTTGATTTAGTGATCATTTGTTTTTAGTTGCATTTGAATTAATTCTGAATGAATGAATAAATAAATATTTGGGAGATTACGAAAACGTTGGAGGCACAATATTCAGCAAAAGAAGCAATCACACAAAAGTTGTATATAACAAATACAACTTTTGTGTGACTAACATATAATACATTGCTTGTATTGTGATATGATTTGTATTCCATTTCCAATAGACAAAACATCTGTTGCATCAAATCAGTCTACATAATTTTTGCGTTCGCTCATCCTTTCTCACAACACCCATTTCTCGTTCGAGCAATTGTTGAGTAAACATTGTTTGCCAGTGCGCGTAGAGAGGGAACTCCTCCTTAAGATTCATTGCACCTCTAATAAGTTGCCGAAAGACGTGATCTTACGTAGATCGCACTTGATTGAAAAATTACAATACCAAATGTCACAGTCTGGTCGCAGTCTTTTATGGATAGAAAACTTTAAAATAAACTCTTTCGCTTGAATGTATTTTTCAATTCCAAGGGGAACTGGCAGATTATTTTTCAGCGACGATGACATCTTTCCAGAATCTTCTCGATGCTGGATGGCAACCAAACGAAGAGTTCCGCGCGTTTATGTGTTTGTGTGGCGGCTGCTCCGATGTCTCAAGCGGAACCGTTTTTCGATATTGATACTCTCTTGGTCGCCTTCTCTTCTCCTCCTGATGGATCGGCTTTTCTGCGCTCCCTCACAGATCGAAACAAACTGAATGCGTTTCAGTTCAGGTCAGGTCAAGTAATGAATCACTCGATCCCTCGCCGTCCAACTCGTCCAGTCAATGTCCTCGTGAAAAATGAATGCATTTCAGGTTCGGTTCGGTTCGGATTTTGACTATAGAGACTTTTTCAGTTCATTCGTCTCTAGCCTTGAGAAAGGCCCTTGGAAAACTCTACTCTACTCCTGCACTACACCTCCACCCTCATTGCCTTGAGAAAGGCACTCGATCCCTCGTCGTTCAGCTCGTTCAACAACGATGTTGTCAAGTCGGTGTCCACACAAAGAAATGAATGCGTTTCACGATGGCAAATTTGGAAGGCAAACTAGAGGGGAATGAACTCTCTGAGTTTGAAACTTTCGGCGACTGAGCAATAATCGATTGAAAATTATATGATATTTTTTCTTTCCTGCTTATTGCACTTGATTGAAAAATCACAAAACCAAATGTATTCGATCGAAGCAGTATTATATGGATAAAAAACATTCAAACAAACTCTTTCGCTTGAATGTATTTTTCAATTCCAAGGGGAACTGGCAGATTATTTTTCAGCAACGATTACATCTTTCCGGAATCTTATCGATGCTAAATAGCAACCAAATGAAAGAATTCCTCGCGTGTATGTGTGTGGCGGTTACTCCGATGCCTCAAGCGGAACCGTTTTTCGATGCTGATGCTCTTTTGGTCGCTTTTTCAGTGACATTACTCTCCTTCTGAATTCTCTTCTGGCCTAAGATGCACAAACAGACTCTTGGTGACACCATTCATTAGTGCTTTCATGATGAACGGAGTTAGCTTCGCCACAACAGCGACAATATGCTCCAATCGCTGTTCAATTATAATTGAGTGGATTTTCAATCGGCGCTCGCTTAAAGGGTGTGTCACATCAAATTGCATCACGGAAAAAACGCTGTAGAAATTCGCCCAGTAGACCGATCCTTTTGAAAATTTTAGACAGTAAAATAAAAACTATTAAACAACTTTTGGCATTTTCTTTTTATTCATACTTCGAGCCCAAGCCCGTATGCTCGCACCTTCCTCTTTACCCCGTCCATAAGGTTCTGTACAACGTCAGGTTGTAGTTTTTTTTTGAACAGAAATCCATTTCCTCTTGAAGTCCGCCTCCGATTTGACAACTTTTGGGTTCTTTCGGAGGGCCTGCTTCATAATCGCCCAATATTTCTCTATTGGGCGAAGCTCCGGCGCGTTGGGCGGGTTCATTTCCTTTGGCACGAAGGTGACTCCGTTGGCTTCGTACCACTCCAACACGTCCTTTGAATAGTGGCACGAAGCGAGATCCGGCCAGAAGATGGTCGGGCCCTCGTGCTGCTTCAATAGTGGTAGTAAGCGCTTCTGTAGGCACTCCTTAAGGTAAACCTGGCCGTTTACCGTGCCGGTCATCACGAAGGGGGCGCTCCGCTTTCCGCAAGAGCAGATCGCTTGCCACACCATGTACTTTTTGGCAAACTTGGATAGTTTCTGCTTGCGAACCTCCTCCGGAACGCTGAATTTGTCCTCTGCGGAGAAGAACAACAGGCCCGACAGCTGACGAAAGTCCGCTTTGACGTAGGTTTCGTCGTCCATTACCAGGCAATGCGGCTTCGTCAGCATTTCGGTGTACAGCTTCCGGGCTCGCGTCTTCCCCACCATGTTTTGCCTTTCGTCGCGATTAGGAGCCTTCTGAACCTTGTATGTACGCAGGCCCTCCTGCTGCTTGGTTCGCTGGACGAATGAACTTGACAAATTCAGCATATTGGCGACATCCCGGACCGAACTTCTCGGATCACGTCTAAACTGCTTAACTACGCGCTTGTGATCTTTTTCACTGACGGAGCATCCATTTTTGCCGTTCTTCACCTTCCGGTCGATGGTTAGGTTCTCGAAATATCGTTTTAGTACTCTGCTGACCGTGGATTGGACGATTCCCAGCATCTTACCGATGTCCCGATGTGACAACTCCGGATTCTCGAAATGAGTGCGCAGGATTAATTCACGACACTCTTTTTCGTTCGACGACATTTTTTCCAAATTTACGAAAAATTGACAGTGAAGCATGGCCAACGTGATCTATACACTCTTATATGATTATAAGTGAAAGCTGAAGATATAATTCCTAAAAATTAAATTTCTACAGCGTTTTTTCCGTTCCGTGATGTGACACACCCTTTATATATCGATTGGTGATTTCAATAGCCTGTTTTGAAAGCAATTTTAAGGTTATTGAAACAAGTTTTTGGATCAAAAAGTAACAAATATATAACGCGTAGACATTTTATCTTTTGAATGAAGTGTTTATCATATCATTTCGTTCAGTTGTTTAGGAGCTATTTACGATCAAAATCTCGGTCTCCGGCGTATGGCTTTCGTTTTCGAAACTTTGATTTTACATCCCGGTATAGAAATGAAAGACGTAGTCCTACGTCAAAAGCTTGCATCCGGTTATGGTGGGAAAGTATTCCTGTAAACTCTCTAGTGAAACGCTAAGGAATGACCGTCTGGTTCAATATCCAAAGCGCTACGGAAGGATGGCGAAGATAACGAAAAACGATGCAGCTTTTTCTATTGTTACGCACTAACGCGCGCAGCATGATTACCTTTGCGGAACAATCGGTGAATACGACCGACGGGGAACTGAAGATCAGCACGGCTCCAGCGGTCCTTTCCTTTGACTTTTCCTCCTCTACCAGACATTGCTGATTGTGTTGTCTGGCTGATACGATGCGATGTGATACGTTGTGATCTAGGTAGTGCGGACTGAATCAAAACGGCTGTCAAAAAAGATCCAATTGAAATGTCAAAAGAGATCCAACGATCAGGAGTGTTATTTTTCTTATGATAATCAACACTATAAAAGAGGTATTGTTGTCAGGGGCAAAAATAATTCAAACAATAAAATGAACGAACTACATTTTTCCGTAAATTGTTTAATTAACCATTGCATCTCTGAAAGAGCATCTCAGCCTTTCACTGAGCTACGCCTTTTTAATGTCCCCTCTCTTTGACATAACGTTTTTCCGAACGAAATAAAAACAAACGAAGTCAGAGTCACGTAAATGTTTACTCCTGCGATTTGAAAATATTCCATAAAAAGTGGAAGGAAGAGATGCCAGATGATTTTTAAAAAAAGTCTGTAAAAACATGTGAATGTCTGTTAAAAATGTGGAAAAGTCTGTAAAAGTGTGCAGATCTATGGAAATGTCTTTTAACGTTAATTTTCACATATTCATTAATACTTTGTACATCGTGATGCACGTAAGATTGTATTTTGTATATATATACAGCCATTCCATGCCAAACCAATATAGTGGTTCTCAAATCTTCGTCAAAAGTGGTAATGTTGTACTTTATCGCAAAACATTAGACTCGTATTTTTTTATTTTTTCATTGGGGTGCCCATTTCCATTTTAGGGTGATCCAAAAAATCATTTTTTTCCACTTTTTCCCAAAATGACTTTTTTTAAAAATTTATAACTTTCGATCCACTTAACCGATTTAGATAATCGGCATATCAAATTGAAGCCAATGAGCTTTAATTGAGAAATATTGAACTTGCAGATAACATGGATCCTATTTTCGTAATTATTGATTGTACTCGTTTTTTAATGTTTTCATGGCTTTGGACTAGTGGGCGCTATATTTTTTTATATTTTTTCTTGTAACGTGAGAATTTTTTACATAAAATATCTCAATATCAGAGATGCTATTTTTTTCGTTTTTGAAATATGATTTTTCAAAACTAATCGATGGTTTGAAAAACAAATTTTACCCATTTTTCCCACTACAAAAACATAACTCTTGAACTATTGGACCGACATGATCAAATTGAAGCTTACGAGCTATTTTTCTTTGGAAAAATGTTACTTTTGCGAAAAAATTTAATTCTTGTTTTTGTAATTATTGATTGAGTTATTTTTTCATAGTTTTCTCGTTTAAAGATAGGAGCGCTATATTTTTTTTATATTTTTTATGGAAAGCTGAGGATTATTTACCTAACATATCAATATTCATATGTGACTAAACTAGAACTATGCTACTAATATCCGTCCCGCAAGTGTGATATTTTTTCAAATTTTGCTTATTGGCTTCCATTTAATACATCGATCATCAAAACCGGTTCAGTAGTTCAAATGTTATGATTTTTTGCAGAAAGTTATTTTTGGACAAAGGGGAAAAAATGATTTTTCGAACCACCGGATTACTTTGAAACATCATATCTAAAAAAACAAAAAAATAGTATCTCTGATATCGAGATATGTTATGTAAAAAATCCTCAGTTTTCAAGGGAAAATATAAAAATATAGCGCCCTCTAGTCCAAAGTCACAAAAAAAAATAAAAAACGACTACGATCAATAATTACTAAAATATAATTATTTTTTTCGCAAGTTAAATATTTTTTAATAAAAGGCTAAGTCATTAGTTTCAATTTTATATGTCGATCATCTAAATCGATTCAGTGATTCAAAAGTTTTTAATTTTCATTTGTCATTTTTGGGAAAAAGTGGAAAAAATTGATTTTTCGGACCACTTAATAACTTATGTGTTGTAAGTGTGTTTAAATGTTTCAACGATCTACACATACATACATACACATACATACGCGTTGTTAATTTTTATAAAAATCGGTATTTCTTCGTTGATATATTGGACATCCACCAAGGTTTGCGGTCTTGTCGTTGATGAAACTTATAAGAAAATACAGTGTATATTTTCCATCCGCCATGCAAGGCTATACAAGTTTTAGATCCCCACTTAGCCATGAACTATGTCTGTGGTAACAATATCGAACAGTAACCCATATTTCGTCATAAGCAGGCCCGAAAGCGAATGTAAATTGTTGAGAATAGAATGAAAATTTCTATTCGATTTTGTTTTAATACTAAGAAGACATAGTCCTGACCCTAGCCTTACTATTTTTCAATAAATCTCCTTGCATTTCAGCAAAACAATCTTATCTAGAACAAAAAATTATTATCAGAGACAATTTTCGTTCAAGATTTTTCGTTACCTGCAGAGAATGAAATTTTTCATTAATTGTGAATAACCGTATCCTCTCTTTCGTCTGCAATGATGTCAGGGCAAAAGTACGGATTCCAAACTTCATACACACCAGATGGGCCAACCAGAAAGACTGCCGGGCCGCAGGTTGAGAATAGCTGGTCTAACGTCATATGTATTGATATAAACTAAATATAATAACTTTTCTGTATTAAAACTGTGGAAAATGTCATATGGTGAGTCGAATATTTTTGATGTGATGAATAGAGCCCTTTTATTTTTCAAAAACCTGTGAAATATTGTTATATCCAAAAAGTCTACAACAAAAACAAAAAGTGTTTTACAGACATGTCTGTAAATTTACAAACATATTTGTAAATCTGGCATCTCTGGTGGTCTAAGAATTTATTGCAAGAAATCGCTTGAAAACATGCATGAATTTGCTTGAAAATGAAATGGATTGAGTCCGCACCACTTAGGTTGTGATACATCCACACTGGCGTACAGTTCCGACGACAAAAAGAGACTGAGTTGGTTCTGTGTCGTTTTGCTGCCATACGAATCATACACAAATTCTATGGTTTCTATGGTGGGGATTCTATGGTTTCTATGGTATGGATTCTTTGGTAAACAGAGGGGACTGCATTACTCGAGAATAAATCAAGCAAACGGAATGCGGTGGTTTTAGACGGGAGGGGGTGGTTGGTTGCATAGCTCGAGAACTAATCAAATAAATTGAACTAAAATTTGCATGTGGAGGTTTGAGGGAGGAATTAATGTTTCTACAGTGATTCGACACACCTACCCTCTCTATATAGGCAAGGTGGTTGCAATACAAATTGGACACAAATGTCTGCATAACTCGAAAACTAATCAAGCAAATGGATCCAAATGTGAGGGTTTTTAGATACGGGAAATGTTTCGATGGTGGTACGACATCCCTCCCTCCTCTGGAATCGAGCGGGGTTTCGTAAAAATATTGCACATATTTCAACCAAACATGACGATTGAAAATTTTCGGAAAACTCTGAAGAAAATTGGAAAATTTGGAAAATTGAATTCTCATATGTTCAACAATTACATAGTGAAAAGCTTTGTTGTCCATTTGATGTTTGCGCTAATGAAATTGATCTTTGCTCGAAAGTGGCAATGAATTTTAATGTTGTTGATAAGAGCACAACTCGAGAAAGGAATTGTCCGATTTAGGGCTGTCTTCATTCTATCATATTTTCTGTATCAAACATTTATTCCATGTAACGGAGAAACATGTTGTTTGCAAGTGGTTGACGAATTTTGAACGAAAATTGTGTCTGAAAATAATCTGATATTCTAATGGAGAGTACTAGAGAAAAGAAGTACTAGGAATTTTATAGTAAAAGGTAATTTTAAAAAGTAGATTAGAAGATCAATCAATGAACAGTTCTGCGATTGGACTCATGAACGTGCACTTAGTAAGAAAACGTGAATTTTATATCGAAAAATAAATTTTGGGCGGGATGAAGTTGGCCGGGTCAGCTAGTTATTCATTAAATACCATCGATAATTATCCATAAAACATTGGATAGTAATATAGACTCTTGTCTATTTTCGGATTGGCCTACTTTCGGATAACACCAAAAAGGTTTGTACTCTGTGGGATTCTCAATTCTTATGTTACAACATTTTTTGTAATGAGAAATGGAATTTTATAATTTATTATAAATGATAAAAATCAACTAGCTCAACTCTTTCACAAGTTATAAAAGAACGTTCCTTATGATTAGACGTTACACAATCAAAATCAATGTATTCAAATAAAAAAATTGAAAACATAAGTCTACTTCCTACACCGTACGGCATAATTTTTAGATATGATATTTCAGTACCTAACTCAGATTTGTCAAAGTTTAAATTGTTGACTGCAGCACGCACCTGCAGCGAACAACCTTGTTTCATACAATGTCATTACATTGTCAAGCTGTCAAATAATGATCTAATAAAATCCATTCCAAGTTTAACCGTATAGAAGATACGACCTTTTATTTGCTTTCCCTCAATCTATCACTGGCACGCATAACTGCTAACATAAATAACATAATCGTGTATAGCTAATGGATAACAAGTATGTGTGCTCATTTGATGTCAATTGTAGTTACCACCCGATGCCTAATAACTGGATCCACTGAATTTGATCCTTTGGACAATTTCATTAACGAAGGTAGTGATTTAGTAGCAGCAACGCCATTATTGCTAGTTACATCGGTTGTCGTATTTTGTAACGAGCTAGGACTCAGGGCTCTGGATGCCACAGTGGCAGCTGACGTTAGAAGTAAATGTGATTGTTGAACATGTATTACGTTTTCTGTCGCGATAGCAGTGTTATTTAGCCAATCATTGACACGATTCTCCTTCACTTCCGTCAGACTTTCCTCGTTGGACAATATAGGGTGATTACTTTCATATATCGATTCTATCATGTCTATTGAGTTCGACGAGGCATTCATGTTAACGGATCGTGAAAGGAATGTTGGCGAAATCGTTGATGCGGTTGCATCTTTCAGTCCGGAAAACAGATGCAATAACGGTGCTGTTTGTTGAATCATATTGTTATCCACTGATTTATTCTCAACTGTACATGAGAATGAATTCATAGTAGTAGCAATTCTTAAATCAGTAGTACTATTTGTATCAAAAGTTAATTCTTTCTGACATCCTATGTTCATATCTAGTTGATGTGTTTTATCTACGTAATCTACATCAGTGTGAGTTTGATTTTCTAAGTTCGGTTTACCACTGTTATGGCCATATTCTGTTTCTGTATTTTCTTCGTCAGAAGAGCATAAGTCTATACAGTCCACTACAAATTGTCTCGCCGAGGATTTTTGTTTGAAGATTCCTTTCGAAAATGACGTTCTTGTAATATTAAGCTTTTTTAGCCTGATGTCGATGTTTCGATTAACTATTTGTTGTGCCGTAAGTCGTTCTAAATTAATCGCACATGGTTTGCATCTATTAAGAAGTAATTTGTTGTAGAATAAGAAATTACGTTTTTTGCATAAATTAGACAACTGACGGCGAGGAAACTTGTAACTATGATAATGATCTAGTTCGTCTGTTGGTCTCTTGAATGATATCATTACATTTGTATTTAGTTTGCTCCTACTCATCCACTTGGGCCGATTTGATACAATTATACCATCTTTTGTAAGAGGTGGTGCGAAACAAAATCTTTCCAAACGTTCCAATCGTTCCATTTGATAATCTTCGGACATAACCGATTTAATACTTTTCAATAGAAATTGGCCACAAGGAGACGACAATGGTATTGATGTACATTTAGACAACGTTACCACGCCTCTTGTACGTCGGGGAAGACGTCTCAGCTTTTCGGAAGAACCGTCTAATATGTTAATGTGCGGATTATTTGAATAATTGCTATTGCCATTATTTCCGGTCGCTTTCGCGGGAAATGGGCTGTTCCTACTCATCAAATTAAAATTTAAGAGAAACGATGACATATTCTGCCCACTTGTGATACAATAATTGTTTTCAAATTCCATTGGAGCCGGTAGCACTTCGCTGCCACAAAAGATGACATCATCATCACTTTCTTCCAGAATTGTTTTGGGAGCGAGGCACATTTTCTCATGTTCCTAGAATGACAAAAAAAAAGTGGTCAGTGAGAAATATATGAGTCGGCATCGCGAAATCTTATTTCATTATTTAATTTACATTTTTTTGGTAGTTATGTTCCTTATCGCAAAATATTCTGATACTACCATGCGCACAGACAGCCATTCCATGCCAAAACGATATAGTGGTTTTCAGATTTTCGTATTTAGTTTGCTTTTACTCATCCACTTGGACCGATTAGCTACAATTATACCCTCTTTTGTAAGCGGTGGTGCAAAACAGAATCATTTCCAAACGTTCCAATCGTTCAATGATAATCCTCGGACATAACTGTTTTAATCATTTTCAATAAAAATTTGCCACAACGAAATGATCCACTTTTCCTCTTTTTCCCAAATATGACTTCTTTCAAAAATTCATAATTTTTGAACTACTGAACCAAATAAGATGATCAACATATCGGAGAAAAACAAAATGAGCTAGTCTTCTTTAAAAAAAAAATATTACACTTGCGAAAAATTGGAAATTGTTTTCGTGATTATTGATTGTGTTTGCTTTTTATAATAGGAGTACCGGTGAGTTTCTTCGTTTTTTCAAAAATTAAAGCTTTATTCTGCAAACATGGTTACAAAGGTTATATTCAAAGTATTGTCCATCGCTAGTCACAACTTTCTCTCATCTTTCTGGAAATTCACGGATACCTTTACGGAAATGATCGGCCGGTTTGTCGGCTAACCACGAATCGATCCAATTTTTGACTTCATCAAAATTGAAGAAGTGCTGGTCAACCAGGCCATGTTGTATCGATCGAAAAAGGTAGTAATCGGACGGAACAATGTCTGGAGAATACGGCGGGTGGGATAGGACCTCCCATTTCAGCGTTTCCAAGTATGTTTTGACCGGGTTCACGATATGCGGCCGAGCATTGTCGTGCTGCAAAATAACTTTATCTTGTCTTTGCTCGTATTGTGGCCGTTTCTCCTTCAGTGCACGGCTCAAACACATCCATTGTCGTCGGTAGAGGTCCCCCGTAATGGTTTCATTCGGTTTTAGCAGCTCATAGTACATCAGAACCAGCTGGTCCCACCAAATAGACAGCATAACCTTCTGGCCGCGAATACTCCGCGCGGCCGTCGATGTTGATGCATGGCCGGGGTATCCATACGTTGCCCGACGTTTAGGATTGTCGTAATGGACCCACTGTTTATTACCAGTAACGATTCGATGCAAAAAACGATCTTTCGGATCATTCCCATTGCTTTTAAACGATCGGATTGCTAAGCTACTCCAAGTGTATCTGCAAGTTCTTACTCAAGTAAAGCCTCCAATTCTTCATCTTCAAACTTTTTTGGTGATCCGGAACGTTCTTCGTCTTCCAAGTCAAAATTACCACTTTCGCTCAATTCGCTCAGTTGGGGCATGGTCACTATACACTTCCACCAAAATGCGATGACTTTCCACAGCTTTTTTCTTCATATTCACACTCGTTGGTACGAAATTCGACATATTCGAAGCAGCTATGTTGTTTTCACGCTTCAACTTTCAGACATATACTGAAAAATACGCGCAATGACAGTAGCTTTCCAACGAATGTCTGGGAATTTGATTCACCGGAATAATAATCTAGTTGCGCCATCTGTTGTAAAACCAAATAAACTTACCGATACACCTAATAGTTTACTATGGTCTCGGGACCAAGGGCCCTTTTTCATATTTTTCCTTGACAGCTGAGGATTTTCTACAACTGAGGTGATTAACATGTTTCCAGTCTTCGTTCAATATTTCTAAGTAATACATTTTTGAACAAAGTCGTTTTTGGGAAAAAAGTGAAAAATGATTTTTTGGACCATTGGTTAACTTTGAAAAATCAAAAACTTAAAAACGAAAAAATAAACCTCTCTGGTTTCGACATATGTTATGTGAAACATCCTCAGCTTTTCAGAAAAAATAAAAAAAATATAGCGCCCTTGTTCCCGAGACTATGAAAACAATAAAAAAACGAATACAACCAATAATAACGAGAACAAAATTCGAATTTTCTGTAGATATAGTATTTTTTCAAAAAAGATTGGCTTTAATTTGATATGTCGATCATCTAAATCGGTCTAGTAGTTCAAAAGTTATGAATTTTGAAAAAGTCATTTTTGGAAAAAAAGAGGAAAAAGTTGATTTTACGGACAACCCTAAAATGGAAATGGTCACCCTACTGAAAAAATAAAAAATACGGGTCTAATGTTTTGCGATAAAGAACAAAACGACCACTTTCCACGAAAATCTGAGTACCACTATATCGGTTTGGCATGGAATAGCAGTATACTGAAATTTATGACTCTGCTCTTTCTATAAATTCGTACTAGTATTACTTCTGTACATTTCCACGGATTTATTGCGCTGCTTTTCCGTTTCATGTAAAATATCAGTTCATTTATATTGAGCGTGTATGTGGGGCAGAACGGACATACCTGCTTGAGGCAGTACGATCAGGTATTTTTTTCAACATAACCTGTAAATACAGCTGTCAGAATTTGTAAACATAGTTTGAAATAGCTAGATGTGGTATCATAGTGCGGAATTGTACCAGAACATCCGATCGTAAAAAGTGATCACAGACCAGGGGTGACATTGAGCATTTCGAAACGAGTAACTCGTTTCGAGATAATTCAAACTCGAACCGAATCGAGTTTAGTTTTTTTTTTATTTTTTTTATCTGTATTATAGTGATTTTCAACTCATTTGGCTGGTTCGTCACTTTTTACTTCCATTTTTGGAAGAGTGTTGGGAGTGAGAATTGAACTCGTGACCTTTAGCGTGAGAGGCATGGATGTTACCACTACGCCAGATCGCCTCCGCAATCGATTTTAGTATTATGTATCTTTTTCGAGTTATTATTTTCAGTGTACTAGATTTCGAGTAAAATTTTTCTCGGAGAGAAATGTCAAATTTTTGGGTTTGTCAACAAAGCAAACTTCATGGCTATTGCAAATATCAATGCCGAAAAATCAATTCAATTTGATATTATATTAGAATTGTGATTAAAAAGAAAAGATCGCCTAATGTTTTTTGACAATAGCGATAGTCTGATCGTGAACGATGCTGTCTTTTTCGAAGTTAAGAGTTATATCTCACCGGTACAACATGGCTTTATGCCAGGACGCTCGGTTAGCACCAATCTTCTCGCGTTCTTGTCGTTTTGTATCAGCCGTCTAGAGGAACGCGCTCAAATTGATGCTATCTACACCGAAATACAGCCGCTTTCGATCGAATTGACCATCGCATCCTACTGAGCAAACTATCCCGTCTTGGTGCTTCCGACGGATTCATCAACTGGCTGAGATCATACCTGTCTGGAAGAACGCTCCGTGTCAAGCTCCAGTCTCACACTTCATCTCCGTTTGCTGTTTCTTCGGGTGTTCCGCAAGGCAGCAATCCTGGACCACTGCTGTTCGCGATCTTCTATAACGATGTGTCGCTTATTCTAGCATCTGACTGTGTGTCGATATATCCAGACGACTTGAAAATCTATCTAGCCATCGAAACTCTCGAGGATTGCCGTCGGTTACAGAGTCTGCTTGACCAATTCGTGAGTTGGTGTCGCCTGAACAAACTAACCTTCAGCATAAGTGTGTCATCATGAGTTTCCATCGAAAAAGACAGCCAACTATATTCGACTACACGATCGATGATATCATCTTGGAGTGAGTCAGTCGAGTCAACGACTTTGATGTGACTCTCGACCCTAAGCTTACGACACACACCGATCTACATTGATATCCAAGGCCAATCGTCAGCTTGGGTTTATTTCGAGAATCTCTAGGGACTTTACCGATCCCTACTGCCTGAAATCTCTCTTCTGCTCGCTTGTTCTTGAAACATCTGTAGTATGGAGCCCTTACCAACACATGTGGATCGTCAGGATTGAACGGATTCAAAAATGGTTCATCCGTAGAGCGCTTAGGAATCTGCCTTGGCGTGAACCGCGGAACCTGCCGTCATATACAGCTAGATGTCGCTTGCTGAACTTGAATACTCTTGAGCGTCGTAGGCGTATTCAACAAGCCATCTTCGTTGCCAAACTTCTTTGTGGTGGAATCGATGCGCCTGACTTGCTCGAGAAGATGAACTTTCTGCAACCGCTTGCACATCGTTCATCATATGGTCAACATGAGCCGGTCCCGGAAATGATCAGAACATTTTCATCCGTAGAGCAGTTTTATGACTTTGGAGAATCATCACTACGCCTCAGAAACCGAATTGAGAATCCCGATGTGTTTAATGTTATGTTTCCGTGTTTTTGTTCGACTATTTTACATGTTTTTTATTCATTAAAACGATGTTGTCAGATGGATGTTATGTCTAAACAAATAAACAAAAAAAAACAAATAGTGAAGAAGAGAGTACGCTTATTCTACAGAGGTGAGAGTTGAGGGATGAAAGTGACTCTCTTTCGCTAAGTGAAAATGGGTAAGTTCGTCTTATATACGTTTCCAATATAAATGAATAAAACTATTCTTTAGTTTCAAGGTTTCGGTAGTATATCAGACTTAGTCGAGAAGCATTTCAAAATATTTCAGATACAACCGTGTTCCAAACAACTTTCAGAAGCACAAATTAGCGGCCGTTTTGAATCTTTTGGCTTCTGGCCGTACCAAATTAATGTAATGAAGGAGAAAACTTTTGACTTGTTATGGCTCAACCACCAGTGTCATCAGTGTTCAATGAAATGATGCCACTTCTGGAAAGAAGCTTATGCGAAAATGGATCGAATTGGATACAATATCGTTTAATGAAACGAAGCAATATTTCTTCGACAAATTAGGATACCCAGTGTATTGATGGTACTCCTATACATATACATATATGATATTTTCGGAAAAATATGGGAAAGTTGGATCTGATAAAATGTTCTTTACTGACGGTTCATACATAAACGGGTCCACTGGCTTCGGCATCTTCAATGAAAATTCCAGTGCCTCTTTCAAACTCAAAGATCCTTGTTCCGTGTATGTCGCAGAAATGGGTGCGATATACTATGCTCTAGGGATCATTGAAACACTGCCCATCGACCATTATTTTATTTTTCAGACAGTCTCAGCTCAATAGAGGCAATCCGCTCCATGAAAGTTGATAAACGCTCATCTTATTTCCTAACAAGAATAAGACATCTATTGAGTGTTTTGGTCGAAAAATTATTCAAGATTACCTTAGCATGGGTTCCCTCTCATTGCTCGATTCCGGGGAATGAGAAAGCGGACTCGCTAGCTAAGGTGGGCGCTTCAGAAGGCACACTTTTTGAGAGGCAAATTGCCTATAATGAATTTTTTCACATTCCTCGTCAGGACACACTCGTTAGTTGGCAGCGCATGTGGAGTGAAGATGAGTTCGGTCGTTGGTTACACACGATTATCCCTAAGGTTTCGACCAGTGCTTGGTTTAAGGGATTGAATGTAGGTCGTGATTTCATTCGCGTGATATCTCGGCTCATGTCCAATCACTACAACCTAAACGCGCATCTCTATCGCATTGCGCTCGCAGCAAACAATCTTTGTGAGTGTGGCGATGGCTACCACGACATCGAGCATGTTGTCTGGTCGTGTATCCGGTTCCATGCTGCTCGCTCTCAGCTCTCTAGAGCACTGAGAGCACAAGGCAGACAATCGGATATCCCCGTCCGGGATATCTTAGGTAGCCGTGATCCTAATCTTCTGCTTCATCTATACCTGTTCCTCAGAAACGTCGATGTCAACGTTTAATGATGTTTCCTACTACTGTGTCCCTGTTTCATATCCCTCCTATCCGATCTATAAACTTTTACTTAGTCGCGGCAATACATACACACACTCTTTACAGATACACGGGCCAAAGGTTGTGCAGTCCACTGATAATTCAACAAGAACCAACGGTTGTACCGCTCATGACAACTCTACACGAGCTGATTATTGCGCCGGCTAGTGACCATTCTATCCTGGATTCCTCGAGTCGAGAGGACGCACCACGCTATATATGGGGTACATACAAGGGGGGCGTCGCTGATTAATGGTCAGCTGCATCCCAATAGGAAGTATCCCGTGTCGGGCACACGTACAGAGCATTGGAGACAGCAACATCCCAATTACGAGAACACTTGTAATACTAACCTCGAGCCGGCCGCGAGTAATCGGTTACATATTACTAACATAGATAATAAGAAAAACTGTCAAAATATTGAACTCCGGCCCCGTTAGGCTAACGCCATATGAGCCTTGATAAAAATATATATTTTGGAAAAAAAAAAAGACGGGTGGGTAATGTCGGGGACATAACCGGAGTGACGTAGGACTATACAAAGGGGACAGCTTTTGTTAAATATATATTTTAAATATATTGTTTTATTTTTTCTCCTACCTATCTACCTGAAAAATGGATTAGTTTACTGTTTACTCTTTATGAACATGTTGTGGTTCTGAAAAGAACCTTTGGTGTTGTGTTTTTGTTATCACTCGATATTCCCATCTTGTTCGGTTAAACCTTACTGTTTAGCTATTGCGTTTGCCACTTGCCACAGCTTTCACAGTTGGAAAATTTCTTCCCATCCAGCTTGTGACATGTTGTTCAGTAAATTACATTTAATGCGACGTGCCGGAGAAACACTTTACCATTCACTGAAACTAATTGTTGCCTTGATGAGCGCCGAACCGAAGCTGCTCTGTTCTTGATGCGGGTTTTCTGATTGTCGTGAGCAGCTTTGCAAGCCAACTCGAGCACTCCGACGGTCGAAACTCTATAACCGCTGTTAGGTATACTGGTGCTCCGGCACCAATCCGTTCGGCCTAGTTACCCTTGCGGAGCAATCAGTGAATGCGACCAACAGTGAACTGGAGACCTGCACGGTTCGAGTGAGACTTTGCCTTTCCCTTAACTTGTCCTCCTTTGTTACGTCCACGATGCCGATGCCGTACAACCACACGGGTTTACGGTTTGAAAGAAAATAAGATATTTTTTTGGGGTCCGCGTGTTTTATACTCTAGCGGTACACACTCACAGGATAGAGACAAATCGGCAGACTCAGCCAGAGGGGCGAGTCCAACGAGACGAACGAATGAGCGTTAAAAGGGAGCGATGGCAAAAAAATACATTCATTACGATTTGTTCGCTCGTTAGATTCACATGCAGGCTAAAAAGGGTCCTTTTCAGGATCACAAAATTATCTTCAATCAAAAGAGTTTATTGTTTTGTTATCACTCGATATCCCCATCTTGTTCGGCTATACCTTCCTGTTTAGCGATTTGTTGCCACTCGCCACAGCTTTCACAGTTGGAAAATCCCAACAAGATGTCCCATCCAGCTTTGTGACATGTTGTACAGTAAATTACATTCAATGCGACGTGCCGAAGCACCACACAGTGTCGCATTGGAGGCGATTTTAACCTGTAGTTGAACATTTGCGATGACAGTGGTACAGTGTCGACTTTCAACTTTCAATCTGGAAACAATTTAAGAATTGGTGAAAATTGAATAATCAGGAAAGTCCCCAACTATCAATAAGTTCAGAACAACTGCCAAATTCACATACTCATCAGAACCTGGCAAACAAATTATGAAAAAATCAATTTGTGTTTTATTATTATTTTGGATAATGTTTTAGAAAGCATTGAACTGTATTTCCTAAACTCTTTTTTGGAAGGTTTAATGGCCCTAAAAAGCGCCTTGTGTTATGGAATGGTTCCAATTTAGAAAACTTAGTACTCGTGGTTTTGAAAAAAAACCATTTCGAACGCCGTCGATGCCGCCTTGTTCTGGATTTGCCACCAAAGCAGTTTGTATAAAGAACAAACTTTTTTCTACTGCTACCTGATGCCGTTTTGCGATTGCGTTTGCCACTCGCCACTCGCTGCAACTGCCTGTTGTCTTGATGTCCACCGAACCGAATGTGTTCTGTTCTGAATGCGGGTTTTCTTATCGTCGCGAGCAGCTTTACCAGCCAACTCGATCACTTCGGCGGCCGAAACTATATAACGCCGGCTAGGTGGACTAGTGCACTGGTACTAACGCGCTCGGCCTAGCGGGGAACTCCAGATCAACACGGTTCGAGCGGGATTTTGCCTTTCCCTTCACTTTTCCTCCTTTACCATGTCCAGACATGGCTGCTTGGGTTGGTTAGTTGATGTGTTGTGATGCGAACCGATGTGGTGTACGGTTTGAATGAGAATGATCGTTACGGCAGCGGAGCGGGGATTTTTAAGCTGACTGGCTGGCTCGAGAATTACGCATCTTCTTTTTCCTTTCCAATCGTGCTTCATTCTATTTCGCTGCTGATCTGGTTGCACGTTTTGATCGGTACGATTTGTGGAGCACAAAATGGACCAATCAAAAATGGGCACATAGAGCACTTTGACAATGCTTGATATTTCACAATTATTCAATTATTTATCTCAAGAAAAATGAAATGTTATTTGTTATGATAGATGCGTAGATATATTTCCTATCAATTGATGCAAAAACCTTTGCGATCTATTGAGAAATGCTCGAGTTATAAGCGTTCCAAATCTTGCATTTTTTCCTACTTGTTCAGTGCCTAGATTTCCATTTCACCCCCTATATCTTCCGGTTAGACGTAGTCCTACGTCAAAAAATATACCCATTCTAAGGCCTACGGAAAAAGAACAAATGTACTACAAATGTGATGCTTATTGTATTTCTTTGTGATTCCATAGTGCTGAAATAAATGTATTGTATTAATACTGACATACTTGTACAAATAGACGTCAAAACCAAAGGAATTGCAATTGAAATTTTCTCTGATGTAAGGTTTAGCATTAAAGTTATCGTTTCACTAGCATTTTCCCATACGACGATCAACCATTTCTTGTCGAGACATTTGTTCTCGTTTCAAATTGAAAAATGCTCGAACACAATGTTACGTAATGTTAAACTTTGCTCGAAACTCTTTTACTACCTTATTCATTTTGCTCGTTTCGAGCTCGCTTCGAGATTCATAATGGCAAAAGTGGTCGAAACGAACAAAAATCACTCGTTTCGAAATGCGAAATGCCACCCGCTTGTAGTTATTATTATCTATATAGAACAACAATAATAGAGTGTTACGACGAAAGAAATCTGGGAGCTGACGTATGATTTTGTACCCTTTCCATAGCCAAAAACAATTAGCCGAAATATATTTGTTTGCTGGTTTTTGAAAGTGCCACCCATAACTTTCACCTCCAGAAGAAACCTCCGCCGCCAGGACACAATGATTCAATTGCGTTGCAGTCAAGAAATTCTACGATTTACTGGAGGACGTAAAACAGAAATACAACATTCCACCAGTAAGGCAATTTAACGTCGATGAGACATCAGTGATTCCAGACACTATCTTTTTTTTCTATAGGAACAGCAAGTAAACCGACAATTATTATCTTCATTCAACAGGTGCACCCGTGACCGACTGGTTAGTGGTTAGTGGCTAGTCTCACATTATCATGCCGGGTGTTCGGGTTCGATTCCCGTTCTGGACGGGGATTTTTCGTCAAAGAAATTTCCTTCGACTTGCGCTGTGGTCACGCGTATTCTAGAGCTTGCCCCTCGGAATACATTGAAGGCGTGTTATTTGGCTTAAGAAATGTCAACTAATTATTTATAAATGACGCTAGTACTAGTATGTACTCATGAATCCAGAATTAAAATTTAGCTCGATCAGCTGCTCAAAATTTCCTATCACCAATGGGTTCATAACCTTACACCGGATGAGGAACCGAAGAGATAAGAAATTGAAGCGATCTTTTAGTGGGAGTACGCCTGCCAAAACCTCGAGACTCATGGTATGCGTCGAGGGCATACATCCCAACGCAATACGGAGACAAAGATACTAATTTGTTCGAGTTTAATGAGGTGTGTTTTGACAGCAGATTGAAAACAGAAACTGCCATACTTCACACTGAGGGAATAGTTGTTAGATACAACACTATAAGATCTTCGGGATGGGTTCCCCACCAGGTGCCGGTAATTGTACGGAGCAAGTTTATTCTTCGCTGACAATTTTTACTCAGATACCTAATATGGGCCCCCAAGTACATTTGGAGTCGAACCAGACCCCAAGGGTTCTTGGGGTCTGGTTCTTGTAAGGGTTCTTGCAAGTCGGATTCGTTTGATCCTACGACAGACACCACTCCATCATCTGCAAGTTGTCTTATGCTGCAATTTTGTGTAAGACAATTGTCGATGTCGTTTAATAGAAGTTGTACAAAAGGGGGCTTAAACATGAGCCCTGAGGGAGGCCCATGTGAGAGAACCGACTTACTGCCAAATCTCCGTGAGAAAAGTTCAAATGTTTCTCACAAAGCAAGTTGTATAACATATTATTCAAAAGAGGCGGCAGACCCCGAGAGTGTAATTTGTCTGACAAAACCTCTATTGAAACAGAATCAACAAACAAACACAGAAACAGCTTTATGTCCAAGAATACTGAAGCCATTTGTTTTTTTTTGGTGTAAGCCATTTGAATTTCTGAAGAAAGTAACGCAAGACAATCATTTGTCCCGTTTCCCCTGTGGAACCCATATTGTGTATCTGAGAGTAGGTCAGGCGTTTCAACCCGTCGATCAAAGCGAAACAAGATCATTTTCTCCAACAATTTCCGTATACAAAACAGCATTGCTATTGGGCGGTACGAGTTGAAATCGGACGCGGGCTTTCCGGGTTTTTGAATAGCTATAACTCGTACTTGTCCCCAATCATCTGAAACAATATTATGCTCCAGAAACCGATTGAACGTATTCAACAAGCGATGTTTTGTCACATCAGGGAGGTTTTTTTTAGCAAGTTGAACTTAATTCTATCCGATCCCGGAGCAGAATTGTTACATGAAAGGAGAGCAAGAGCAAATTCTACCATCGAAAACTCGGAATCAAGATCGCACCTATTTTGTGAAATTTCCATTATTTTTGTCGTAGAACTACGTCTTCCATTAAGGGTGCCAAATCAGAAAACGGGTCACGTTTTTATGAAATAAAGTTAACGTTAATAACTATTTTTACCGCGAACGAATTTTGGCGATTCACATACTAAACGAATCGGAAATTCCCTAAGATTTGTTTGATATGCTATGCATTATAATCTCATAGTCTGTATACGGTTTAAATTGATGAAAATTGGAAGCATTCCCATTTCCGCATACATTTGTTCTGTCCATTTGTGTACTTTTCCGAACAGAGCTGTATATAACGAGCAACTTATCGACTAGCAACGAAGGGGAAATCGTAAGATGTAAAGTCTCCGTGAACAAAGGAAAAGAAGAAGAACGAAGGAGAATATTTGCCTAGAGTATAAACAGTGGATCTCGCTGAGGCAAACTTTCATAATTTAAAGATGTAGAACCATAGGTTGATCACTTGAAATGTAGTATTATGTTATAATGTAAACCAAATTAAGAAATAAAAAGAATTTAAGTGAAAAAAAAAAGAGGCAAACGTTCATTCTTCGTTAGGAAATCGACTGAACAACATCATTGCTGGGCGAGCTGGACGGTGAGGGATCGAATGCCTTTCTCAAGGCAATGGAGGTGGATGAGTAATATTATGGATAAAGTAAAGTTTTCCAAGGACCTGTTTGAAGGTTACAGACGAATGCCAGTCGCAAAACTGCTTTCAACTAGGATTGTATTGGTGCTAATCTTGATCATAATGAAGCAGTGCTACTCTTTTCGATGTTGTTGATAGAGGCGAATGTACTGAAAAGTTTAAACCCTCTTAAAGCCAAAAGAAGAAGAAGAAGAGATTGTTGAGATTAACAGATAGAGTTTATTTCGTTTACTTAGTCACCAAGAAAGTAAATATCGTTCTGAAATGTCGTATGTGATTTGGTTTTGCTTGCCATTAGCAAAATGTTCTTCACTAAGGATGACAGCTACGCTTATCTCGAGCATGTATTGTTCTGCGAGCACAAGCATGAATCATCAAACAATTATCGTCAAATGATACTACAATAAAAAAAACATTTCAAGGCAACCAAACTGGTAGAATGGTTATTTCAAAATTTTCGTAACATTATAAAATAATATCCGCAGTTATAAAAAAACGACTTGAATTAAACTACAGCGTAGTTCTACGTCAACAATGCGATCGTGTCTTGAACACAACCTCCTATAATTTTTTCATTGACGTTTCTCATGACAAACCTCCCACGAAATTTCGCCAACAAGCACGTTTTTCTCTTTGATCAAGTTTTTGAACTGATTTTCAAGGGCTTAATAGTTTGAAAATTCTCAATGGTTCCACGTTTCAGAAAAACTTTAAATGCATTCGATTTATCCTGATGAAGCTTGGAACATTGACTATCCCACCATGCATTGGGAGGCCTTCGACGAATAGTGGAACCTGGGATGGGTTTCGTTTGAGCGCGAACCGCGCTGTCATAGATTAAACGAGAAATGAAGTTATACTTATCCAATGGAGGTAAACCATCTCTTGGATTGATGGCTAGAGCAATCGCGTCCGCATATTTTTTCCAGCCAATGTGTCTTGTGAGGTCATATGCCATGTTTATAGATTCAGAAGAATTCGACCCAATGGTGATTTTTATTGGCAAGTGATCACTACCGTTGGGGTCCTGGATTAGATTCCACTTGCGATCTAACGATAGTGAATTCGAGCGAAGCGAGAAGTCAAGTGCACTTGGGTTAGCAGGAGGTTTAGATACACGAGTTGTTTCCCCATTCAAAACGGTCATATTGAAGCTGTTACAAAGGTCATATATCAACAATGAACAATTGTCGTCGTACTGTTCCCCCCAGGCAGTTCCGTGAGAGTTGAAGTCTCCCAAGATCAATCGTGGCTCAGAAAGGAGTGAACACATGTCATCAAGTTGTTAACGGCTAACAGCAGCTCTCGGAGGCCAATACAAGCTGAAAATACAGAGGTCTTTGCCTCTGATGTTTGCATGACAAGCAATAGCTTCGATCCCTCCAATAGGTGGAAGGTCAATTCGAAAAAATGAGTGGTACTTATTGATCCCCAATAGCACCCCTCCGTATCTGTCATCTCGGTCCAAGTGTATAATATTAAAATCGTGGCTTTCCACTCTTTAGAGATCATCTCGCGAAGAAAGCCAAGTTTCGGACAGAGCAAAAACATCACAATTGAACTTATGAATTAAAAATTTGAATGTATCGAATTTAGGGATAAGAAATCTACGACAATTCCACTGTAAAACAGTGACATCTCTGACCTCTCTATTTGAATTAGACATCAAGAGAGATAATCATTGCAAGGAGGGGCCATGTTTGCATCAATTGTTGCAAAATTGTCTTTAATACTGGAAGCATTGAGATGACAATGGTTCTGATGGAGTCGGAAACATTGAAATATGTGAAGATTTGAGCCACAAGGTTAGTCAACTTTATAATTCCCGATTGGGAAGTTGAGCTGGACGGAACAATTGGGATAGTTTGGATTTTTGATGCACCTTCGAGTGCTAGTTCGTTCGAATGTGAGCTATTCCCACGGAAGCCAGGAGGAGCCTGATTTTGCTTGTCCGCTGTGGGGACTTGTTCTTGAACTTTGGGAGTAGTCACATTTTTCGCCGAGGATTCCCTTCGAAAATAAACGGTGTGCCCCCGCTAGCTATTCCGTTTCCATTTCGTCAACTGGCAACGTGGAAAAGGTATTGTGTGTTGATATTGGTTGTTGTTGTTGTTGGGCCAGTGGAGAAGCGCCCTTTAAAATTTCCGCAAGAGTGCGTTTCAAGCGTTTCTTTAAAGAGCGCTTCTGTTTCTCCCAGCGACTTTTTAAGTTTCACAAGCCGAGAGCACGTGTGGGGATGCTCCGCAAAATGGACACTTATGCTCAGTCGCACTGCTGGATTTCCCCACATGTTGCTCTCCGCAAGTGACAAAGCGCTTCTTGTTGGTGCAATAATCTGCTGTGTGACCAACTGACTTGCATTTGTTGCAAGTCATGGGCTTTGACACGAAGAGTCGCAGTGGTAACCTCAATTTATCCATCACAAAGTAGTCAGGGAGGGCGGAACCAGCAAAAGTTACTCGAAACGAGTCGGACGGCGTGAATTTTGTTTTTCCCTCTTCCTGAGACACTTTTCCTAATTGTTGGCAGTCCAAAATTTTAACTTTCGTGAAAGGGAGCTTTTTAAATCTGCCATTTCCCTTTTTCATAAATTCGCTATTCAAACCCGTTTCTGTATTTATTTATTTATTTTACTAGTCTTCGAAATTGATCGTACAGACAGATTAGCTTATTCTATTTTTAAATACGTTCTTGGAAACGGTAAAATCAAGATTACTAAACACCGTTAAAACGGCAACAACATACATCAAACGGGTTGTTCTGTCCAAAGATAGTACGATGCACTGGTAGACGGAGGAAAGCTGCACGCCGCGTTTTTCTGGCCGGAATATTGATGTTAATGTTTCCCAACAGTATGGAGCAATCCACGTTGTCGTTGAAGATGTCGAAAACAAATAGCCGCTGCAATAGAATCCGTCTACTCGCCAAGCTCTGAAGGTGTATCAGAGCACAACGTTGCTCGTACGGTGGCAGCCGAACAGACTCATTCCACGGTAGCAAACGAAGCGCATATCGAAGAAAGTTTCGTTGAATTCGCTCAATTCGGTTCACATGAACAGCATGATAAAGCGCCTACACGAGCACACCATATTCCAGTACACTGCGTACCAGCGCGCAAAAGTGTCTTCAGGCAATATACATCTTTAAACTATTGCATGTTCCGTTTTACGAAGCCAAGCATCGAGTATGCTTTGGCTGTTGTGGCTGCTATGTGCTGATCAAAATTCAGCCTACTATCGAGTAGCACACCGAGGTCCTTGACAGTGCTGACTCTGACGATGCTCGTTGTGGATATTCTGTAGTCAAAGACCATTTGATTTCTTGTCCGACAGAATGAGATTATATTGCATTTTCTTGTGTTGACCTCCATTCCGTTTAGCTCACACCAGTTCAGTAACGCATCAATGTCAGCTTGGATGGCACAGTACTCAACTACTGATGAGACTACACGGTAGAATTTCAGATCGTCGGCGTACATTATTTTCGGAGAATTTATGGAATGGCAGAGATCGTTAGCGAATAGTACAAAAAGAAGAAGGAATAGGTGACTGCCTTGAGGTACACCGGACGTGATGTCAAAAGTGGCCGAGTTAACTCCATCAATGCGTACGTAAGCCCGACGTTCGGTGAGGTAGGAAAGAATCCAGCGAGTCAGCCAAGCGGGTAGACTCATTCTGCACAATTTGTCCACCGCAAGAGAATATGGAACTCTATCAAACGCTTTGGTGAAATCGATATAGATGGCATCAATTTGCTGACGCTTTTCCATAGCGGCGACCAACGAAGAGGCATAAACCATCAGGTTTGTTGTGGTCGAGCGTTTTCGTACGAAACCATGCTGGTGCTCGGAAATGATTCGATGCACGTGCGGGTGAAGCAAATCGTGGATGAGACTTCCGAAGGCTTTCGGCAAACAAATCAAAATAGAGATGCCACGGTAGTTCTCGACGTCGTGTATACTGCCAGATTTATGTATGGGAGTGACAGCAGCAGTTTTCCACAAACTTGGGAAAATACCCTCCTTAATGGAACGATTGAAGAGGATGGTAGTGGGGGCGGTAAGCGAGTCGGCGCAATTTTTGATAAAAAGCGGAGATAGTCGGTCTGGTCCCGCGCCATTGGTAGCGTCTAGTTCCTGCAGTTTGCCCAGCACATCGCCGACAGAAAAGTTGAAAGACGCCATATTCAAATCATATCGAGGCAAACTGTCTAGATACGCTTCAGACGAAGGTGTTCGGTTTTTACTCAGCACACTGCTGAAGAAAGAAGAAAACAAGTTTGCCGAGGCGAGTGGGGTCTCGGCTGAAATCCCATTGTAGAAGACATTATGAGGAATTCCATTTGCCTGCTTTCGACTTTTCACGTACGACCAGAACGATTTGGGATCTTGTTTGATACTGTCTTCTGGGCGATGAATGTAGTTATTAAAGCATCGCGCATGTAAAGAATTATATTCGCTCTCTAAGTCACGTAGCTCAACCTTGCACAGTTCGCTCCTCGACCGAAAATAACGTTTCCTGGCTTTGCGAAGACGATTTCGTAGATGCTGCAGCGTGTTGTTCCACCACGGGTGTCTCTTCCTACAGCATCGGCGTCGTTTTTTCATTGGGACGTTATCACGGACTATTGCAAACACTCGTTGATAGAAATTGGCAACAGCCTCGTCGATGGTGCACCCATTCAGACACTCATCCCAACGGATAGCCGAGATCATTCAATCAATCAATGTCTACGTTATGGCAGGGCACATATGTGTGATATTCTGAGATGAACCTATTGTCGACAACAATCTCAACAAACGCGTTTTTTCACACGAGCACTGTGTGCGTGCAACTGACCATCGTGTCCGACTCCAATGTCAATGGCGATGAATTGTCGAGAAATGGAAGCCAGCCACTTTGGCAGACCTTGTCGAGGCTTCTCCACTCGCTGTATGGGAGGATGAACACAATGTCCACAAGTCCACGGAAAACGCGTGATAAATAAAATCACCAGGGCGAGGGAAAATAAATTACAGTTTACGGCACTCGATCACGATTACGGGAACACGGAAGTAAACGACCGATTGCTTTCGCTGTCCAGACTTGAATTTACAAGCAACACCGCTCCAATGAGAATCAAAACTCTCTCGTTTTAGCTCTTTTCCCATTCGCTGCTCTCTGCAAATGGTGACCGAATGATGACGTAATTTTTCTTGTATCACTTCTCACTCTGCACTTGTCTGTGCAATGGTTTTCGCTATAGTACAGGGATGGCCAAACGGTAGTCCGCGGTCTACCTGTCGCCCGCCAGCTGGCCTAGGATAGCGTCACCTCCAAACTCAATGGATTAAATATATAATCCCACCTTTTGCCGTAAATATTTTATAAGGTGTTTATGCTAACCTTAATAAAACATATCAGTAGAGTAGAGTAGATTCTTCATAATAGTTTCGGTTCTAATATTTTCTTTCAGATTGTTAGTTATTTAATATCCAGTTGTTCGACCATAACTTGTAATAAAGCAAAAAATTGTCACTAGGATCATTTTCAACAATTTTTTCTCTAGGAATATCATTTGTCAAATGACCATTGAAAATACTGGAAACAGCTGGCATAAGGTTTGAAAATAAATATAAACTAATTTTTTGGGGAAGCGAAATTTGAAGACTGCGAATGCGAGTTTGAATTCAGTATTAGTATTTTAATTTTAAAACTATGATAAGTAATGTGAATCAATTGTGCAGATTTCTTTCGAGAAATATAGCCATGAATAGTGACGAATGAGAAATTAGAAATTTCTAAAACTAAATATTGGCCCCTATTATGTAAATCAAGTGGAACAGAACTTTGCTGGTTAGCTCTATTTTGCTGTTATAGTCGGGTGGAAATTGTCGGCATAATTTTTCGAGCTGTTTGGTTTGCTTGTTGCTTTTCTGGTGTTTCACTTTGGGAAATATTTCAAAATCTGAAATTCGTTGATGTTCGATAAGATTCTATCGATTTACAAAATACGAATTTCTGACTAATTTCTATTCATGCAATAAGTATCTTTGGGAGCTAGGACCGACACTGATATTGTGCAATTTTTTGACGTAGGACTACGTCTAACCGGAAGATATAGGGGGTGAAATGGAAATCTAGGCACTGAACAAGTAGGAAAAAATGCAAGATTTGGAACGCTTATAACTCGAGCATTTCTCAATAGATCGCAAAGGTTTTTGCATCAATTGATAGGAAATATATCTACGCATCATAACGAATAACATTTCATTTTTCTTGAGATAAATAATTGAATAATTGTGAAATATCAAGCATTGTCCAAATACACTATGTGCCCATTTTTGATTGGTCCATTTTGTGCTCCTCAAATCGTACCGACCAAAACGGGCAACCAGAGCAGCAGCGAAATAGAATGAAGCACGATTGGAAAGGAAAAAGAAAAAAATGAGGGAAACATTGGTCGCAGTCTCACACATGCGTAATTCTCGAGCCAGCCAGTCAGCTTAAAAATCCCCTCTCCGCTGCCGTAAAGATCATTCTCATCCGAACCGTACACCACATCGTTTCGCATCACCTCACATCAACAAACCAACACAAGCAGCCATGGTTGGATATGGCAAAGGAGGAAAAGTGAAGGGAAAGGCAAAATCCCGCTCGAACCGTGGTGGTCTGCAATTTCCCGTAGGTGTATCCGCCAATTGCACCGGAAAAGGTAGCTAGGTCGAGCGCGTTAGTACCTGTGTACCAGTCCACCTAGCCGGCGTTATATAGTTTCGGCCGCCGGAGTGATCGAGTTGGTTGGCAAAGCTGCTCGCGACGATAAGAAAACCTGCATTCGGAACATAACACATTCGGTTCGGCGGATATCAAGACAACAAGCAGTTGCAGCGAATGGCGAGTGGCAAACGCAATCGCAAAACGGCATCAGGTAGCAGAAGAAAAAAGTTTGTTCTTTATACAAACTGCTTTGGTGGCAAATCCAGAACAAGGCGGCATCGAGGGCGTTCGAAATGGTTTTTTTCAAAACCACGAGTACTAAGTTTTCTAAATTGGAATCATTCCATAAAACAAGGCGCTTTTCAGGGCCATTAAACCTTCCAAAAAAGAGTTTAGGAAATAAAGTTCAATGCTTTCTAAAACATTATCCAAAATAATAATAAAACACAAATTGATGTTTTCATAATTTGTTTGCCAGGATTTGATGAGTATGTGAATTTGGCAGTTGTTCTGAGCTTATTGATAGTTGGGGACTTTCCTGATTATTCAATTTTCACCAATTCCTAAATTGTTTCCAGATTGAAAGTACAGTAATCTACAATTAGTTCGACATTTAGCTAATTGGACGGACATGTAATGTGACTTATTTAGTTGGACATTTTTGTAAACATAGAGATCCAAATTATGATCCCACATTGAAAGTCGACACTGTACCACTGTCATCGCAAATGTTCAATTACAGGTTAAAATTACCTCCAATCCGGCACTGAGTGGTGATAATGCGACGTGCCATTGAATGTAATTTACTGTAAAATATGTCACAAGCTGGATGGGAAGAAATTTTCCAACTGTGAAAGCTGTGGCGAGTGACAACAAATCGCTAAACAGGAAGGTTTAGCCGAACAAGATGGGAATATCGAGTGATAACAAAAACACAACACCAAAGGTTCTTTTCAGAACCATTAACATATTCATAAAGAGTAAACAGTAAACCAATCCATTTTTCAGGTAGATAGGTAGGTATTCACGTAGGTGAAGAAAATAAAACAATATATTTAAAATATATATTTAACAAAAGCTGTCCCCTTTGCATAGTCCTACGTCACTCCGGTTATGTCCCCGACATTACCCACCCGTCTTTTTCTAATTATTTTTTGATCAAGTCAACGTTGGTAGTCCACTTTTTGAGCTTTAACTG
Organism: Toxorhynchites rutilus septentrionalis; assembly: GCF_029784135.1. Lineage (NCBI taxonomy): Eukaryota > Metazoa > Arthropoda > Insecta > Diptera > Culicidae > Toxorhynchites > Toxorhynchites rutilus. Next base: position 192,540,949 of record NC_073746.1, read on the forward strand.
TGTGTGTGAGCAAAGAGCATTTGTTTTGTGTATTTTGAGATGGAAATATTCATAACGCCACCATGTCGTTTACTTAGCTTAGCTCGTTTACTGACGCTTAACGTTAGTGTAATTTGAAAATAACTGGGAGTCAAGTCAATTAAAGGTTGTTAGCAAATTGAAAAAAGCATAGGCAAAATTTAAGTAATATATTTTTCCAATTTTCAAGGACATGCCGAAGGGAACGATTTTAACGGAGAAGGAGCGTGGTAAAATCGATGTTTTGAAGGATGAAGGATTTTCTCTCCGCGAGATAGCGCGTAGAATTGGAAGGAGCAGAGATGCCGTGACAAACTATATCCGGTTGGGTGCTCAGTACGCCACAAAGAAGCGTCCCGGACGACGTCCTCGCTTAACAGATAGGGACAAACGACATATCAAGCGCCTCGCTGTTGAGTCTAAACTTTCATAAAAAAAATAAAAGATGACATGAATATTCCAGTAACCAGTCGTCGTATCCGTCAAGTTCTAAGCTCCGACGCGAACCTTTCGTACAGGAAATCCGTACCTGTACCGCGACTTCTTCCTCGGCATAAGAAGGCACGACAGAATTTAGCCGAGAAATTCCAATTCTGGGATGAAAAGTGGTCTAGAGTGGTTTTCAGCGATGAGAAAAAGTTTAATTCGGACGGTCCCGACGGTTCTACTGACTGTTGGCAAGATAAACGGAAGAAAAAATCAACAAGAGAATCTCGCAACTTCGGAGGAGGAACCGTAATGGTTTGGGCAGGCATCAGTGACGCTGGGAAAACTCCAATCTGCTTCATACCAACAAGAATTAATTCCGAGAAGTACTGCGAACTGCTGGAGGAGGTTTTGATTCCTTTTATAGAAGACGTTATGGACGAAAATGCTATTTTTCAGCAAGATAACGCTTTATGTCATGCAGCAAGTAACACCAAAAACTTTCTAACGGCCCATAACATTCCTGTTCTTGATTGGCCACCGTGTAGTCCGGACTTAAATCCCATTGAGAATGCTTGGGGAATTTTGTCAGCCAATATATTTGCACAGGGCAAGAAAGCTGAAAAAAACTATCATCAACGAGTGGGCTAAAATTACTCCGAACACGGTAAAATCCCTCATTCAGTCTATGCCAAGGAGGCTGCAAGAGGTTATTGTGAAGAAAGGCGAAACAACACACTACTAATTACATTTGTTTCGATTTCAGACTGGAAATAAAGTGAATAAATACTTATTTTCAAAGTGGTGTTATATTTATTTCCACCTAAAAATAACGAAATAAATCAACACTTTATGCATAGCCCTTTAATTCAATTGCTCAACCGGAACCAAATGATAGGTAATCGTTCTAAGATTCTAAAAATTCAATAACAAAATATCTTTGATCGAGAACTTTGCAAAAAAGCACTATAACAGGGATGACGTTATATATATTTCCACCAGTGTAGTAGAACGGGACGATACATGCGATTCAAACTTGTATGCAGGCTTCGAAAATTGTGTACAATGTTTGGTACAGCTCGGATATGCAATCAACAATCTTCGTTCATCTCTTTGTTTAAGGTGAAGGTGGAAGCTAGCCACAAATGGCTGCCACAATGGCGCTCATTTCTTTCATCTCCGTCCCTCACCCCTCGCCCGAAAATCAATAATTGCGCGAAACTATGTGAAGAAAATGATCGTTTTCGCACACTTCCCATGAAGTAATATCAACCAAAATCTAATCGATTACTCACAAGATATTAAATTTTCATCTGCTCTCGCACTGTATAGTGAAAAACGTCGGAAAACTCGAGCAAGTGCTCTGAAAGTTAAATTTTCATTTTTCAATCTTCGGCAATGGTTTTGTTTGTATTGGTGAATGCATCGTTATTTTTTCGACACTGATGCTAGACAACATCATCGAAACAGCTATCAAAACCACTCAATAAAATGTTATTCCTGAGTCATAGCCTTTCATGTCATGAAAATCCATAGAATAAAATAGTGTTGATATCAATACAATCATTATTTTTACGTTTAATGGGTCTATAATGTAAGTTTTTGCAACTTTAATATTGGGTAAGAAAATTGTATTGCAGAGCTCGGAACACTGCCACGGCTGCCTATGCTTTCAAAAACAATAAACGGAAAAGTATTACATTCAATCAAAATGTCTCAGCCAACGAAGAGAAGGGTTAAGGTTCTCCAACGTGAATATGTGAAAACAATACGACCAACGAAGGAAAATATCAGCATCGAGTTACTATGCGGTAGAACTTGTTAATATCAAAAGAGCCCCAATTCGCATGTGTTATAAATTTGCACATGTTACGCTCGCGTATAATCAGAATTTTACTTCATATGCAAAAATACCCCTTCTATATATTTATGTTTGCAATTGGCATGGTTCATCAGAACATATCGTTCATACATTTAATTTCAGTATTGAATTGTTATTTTTTTTTTCAAATGTATTCAAAGACTCGTGTCAATGAAGCGCCACACAGTCTGATAAGTGAATTGATCTATTTACATGTGCTTTGCTCTTCTCTCACAAACACTATTACCCCATTTTTACACGTGGTTTTACCTATACTACTACAATGGCTAGCTTCCACCTTCACCTTAATCATTTAGTGTAACAGAAGTGATTACTGTCATTCATACAAGTATCTGAATGATCCACTTATATTTGGTTATATGTTCGTGAGAGGCTACTTGCATGACACATGTATCATTCCATTTGAACGATATCCGAACACTGGGTAGGAGAACAAATATATAATAGCATAGCACGAGAAGAATATTCGCGATACTGAGTGTGCTACGTGCATTGGCAAAAAAAGACACAATTTTCATGTAGTGTTCTCGCGAGAACAAGAATGAATGATGAATACCCCATTGCTTCTACAGAATCACGCAAACTCGTCGGCCCTTTTCAGGACTAAAAAACTTTTAACTAAAGAGTAATTTTCAAAATTTTGATGCATTCTAAAATAATATCCGTAATAAAGTGATTTTTATAATGTTTTACTGAAAGAGAGATTCTGTGAATTTCGAAACATGTTCGGATTTATTGATTTGATGATCTCAGACTTTAGTCTTAAAAAAGGCCAATTTGGCCACACCAAAAGGCCAAAACTAGACTAAACCCTAGCTTGATGATTCCCCACACAATTGTGTAGCTCAGAACCTTAATGCAATGACGTCAGTTTGATGCAATGATTGCAATGCCAGAGACATCAGCGAGGAAGAAGGAAGCGATATTCATTGCTTTGAATACAGAACGATACTGAAAGTTTGCCTTTCTTCCTTGCTTGAGACTTCTTCAGTTCATTCGTCTCTATCCTTCAAAAAGGCCCTTGGAAAATTTTATTTTATCCATAATATCACTCTTCCACCCCCATTGCCTTGAGAAAGGCATTCTATCCCTCACCGCCCAGCCCGCCCAGCAACGATGTTGTTTAGTCGATTTCCTCACGAAGAATGAAAGCTTGCCTCAGCGAGATCCACTGTTTATACTCTAGGCAAATATTCCCCTTCGTTCTTCTTCTTTTCCTTTGTTCACGGAGACTTTACATCTTACGATTTCCCCTTCGTTGCTCGTTATTGACAGCTCTGTTTGGAAAAGCACACAAATGAAAGGCCATTTGGGAAGCCTTACCAACGGTCTGGTCGAAAGCTGGATGACAGATAAATCGTGAACAATTTATTGATGACTTTTTGACGTAGAACTACGTCTTTCATTAAGGGTGCCAAATCAGAAATCAGGTCACGTTTTTATGAAATAAAGTTAACGTTAATAACTATTTTTGCCGCGAACGGATTTTGGCGATTTACATACTAAAGGAATCGGAAATTCCGTAAGATTTGTTTAATGTGCTAAACATTAGAATCCCCTGGTTTGTAAATGGTTAAAATTCATGAAAACTTTAAGCGTTTCCATTTTCCCATACATTTGTTCTATCCATTTGTGTGCTTTCCCGAACTGAGCTGTCAATAACGAGCAACTTATCGGCAACCAACGGAGGGGAAATCGTAGGATTCAAAGTCTCCGTGAGCAAAGGAAAAGTAGAAGAATGAAGGGGAATACTTGCCTAGAGTATAAACAGTGGATCTCGCTAAGACAAACTTTCATTCGACATCGGATTGTTGAGCAATCCAGTTCACTTTGCTTTCGCTGCGCTTCGATCTAAGATTGGACCCCACCAGTGGTAATCCAACTTGGATATCGTCGTTTGGTTTTTCTGTTTTTCGCGTTATTCGTATCGTGTGTTTTTTTCCGCGTCATAAATTGGACGCTTCGCGTAGTGTGTGATGAGTAAGAAGAAGAGGAATGCAGGCTCGAGCCCTGCAAAAAACGAACGCATTGCCAGGGGCAATAAAATTTCGAGGCAAGCGCCATCTAATGATGCACGCGATGTTGGTGCAGTGAAAAGCGCTTGCACTGAACCGAGCCCTCGCGAGTGGGACACCGCATCGAATAACAGCGGAGTAGGCGATTTCGGCGCGTCAGTCAGAAAATGAAAACGCCGTTACCCAGGCAGCAACCAAAATCAAGCTCCCCCCGCTGGTGGTGAAGGCGGTCGCTCTTGACAAACTCATCAGCGAATTCGCATTGATGGGTGTTACAGCAGAATACAAGCTGTGTGGCATAATTCAGTCTTTTTTCCAAGCAGTTAACATAGTTTGTTTTCCGTCATCATAAGGACTTCGTTGGTGCCTTTGAGAATGCATCAATGCATTAAACTGACGTTATGGCGAAGCAAGCGTTAAGGAGGTGCACCAAAAAATTATTTGGGGAATACCAAGCATCTTGAATGTCTTACTGGAATGTTATAAGTTATTTGGGTTCGCGTGCCAGTCGCAAAACAGCCTTCAACTAGGATTGCATTTGCGCTAATATTGACCATAATGAAGCATTGCTACTGCTACTACTCGAAAAGGTTGTTATTTACAAAAAGAGTTTATTTCACTTGTTTAGTCACCAAGAAAGTGAATGACGTTCTGGAATTTTGTATGTGATTAGGTTTCGCTTGCCAGTAGCAAAACTTCCTCCACTAAGGGTGACAGCTGCGCTTCTCTCGAGCATGAGAAAGTAATGCAACTTTTTTCGATGCCAGTAATATTAACAGAAGCGTTTCTTTTGAGAAAAGCGTAAAATGATGAGAAGTATTTATATTCCTAGTAGTTTCAAGCCACCAATGTATGGCTCTGTATGCATGCTATGGCGAACGCTTGTTTGGCGCTTGGTTTACGTTGTACGAACGATGAAAAAAAAACAATTACAAAAACAAAATCCGGCTTTTCTGCAATTGTAATTTTTTTTTTCAAAGAAGTGCTAATAATTGTAGAGGCTAATAATTGGGAACTAACCAACCAACCTAATAATTGACTTTAATTTGGTATGTTGGTCGTCTGAATCAGTTCGGTAGTTCAAAAAGTTATGAGAAAAAAGAAAGAACAATAAATTATCTGTATTTTGATACTAAAGCTTGTGTTGTACCATTAACCAATCCCGAAAAACAACTTTTGTGATTCCGGATTCTAAATGAATCAAACTTTAATCAACAGTACGAAGGGAAACATCATGAGAAAGGTTGACTTCTTCTTCTAGTAGAATTTATTCATTAACCTTACTCAAACAGCAGCACAATGAAGTAATATAAGCTACGTTTCTGAGTTATTTATTATACTTCGATATAACATACAATTCGATACAACGTACGATTTTGAAAGTAAAATGTACGTTATATCGAAGTTACCCTGTATTGGTTTGGCATGGAATGGCTGAACATTCCAGATACTTACCACATATGCATCGTACGAGTAAAGTTCTGCATCACAATCGTCGCATAGATAGATATCGAAAAAGGCTGGTTCTACCATTTGCTCTAATTGCATTTCTGGTTGTTGAGAACAAGCTTGTTTAGGTAGGAGGCACTTCCGACTAGTAGTCTGTTGTGCTTGATCATACAGCTATTGGAATGAAACCAAAAGTTAGCCTTATATCCACGAATACTCATTCATACATACCATATTTTCGTTTCTGAATGTTACAAGCAATTTGTTGGTTCGTCGTTGGTAGAGAGATGTCGTAGAGTTGTAATTGTTAATGAACCTTAATGTGGCAGGCTCATATGACGCTAAATCGGTACAAAAACGCAATAAAAAAACACATTTATGAAAGGAGTAACAAATTACTACCAATTCTCTCATTTTCTCCAGCCAATTCTGAAAGTAGAAATGAATTTAACAGTCAATATTTAGCCTGTGGATTAGTTGCTCTCTGTTCTATGTAACTACTGTAATTTAACATTTATCTTAAGCTACTTGCTCTGAGCGTTTAAACATCGTATTTTCAGAGGGATAAATGTTTAAACTGGAATAAAATACATATTAATGGTGTTAATTGCTATTATTTAACTTCATACGAAAGATTGCCTATTTGAATCTAGCTGACCTGGCAAAAGCCCAAAATTTATATTTCGTTATCGTTTCGTTTCAACTTGTCAGTAGAGCGGGGTAAGTTGAAATGAGGAACTATCATGAGTTTAATGTGCGGTTTTGCTTCTCGAACTGTCTACAACTGATTCATGAAACACTGAACTGAAGGAATTACATATAAACATTTAAAAAATGGGGTTTTGGTACATGTGAGATGTGGGGGAATAGTCTAATACACACAAAATGGACACAACATACTAGGAATTAAAATACGAAACAATAACATCACATAATATTTTGAACGCTTTCATGTCAGAGTAGAGCCACTCGAAACAGCCACTAATGAGGTTTATGGGATCATTCAAATATTCAAATATTACGTAACGCACTCAAAAAAGGGGAGGAGGGAATGACTTGTGGAAACTTGTTTGGAAATAAATCCATCTAAATCTGAATATTTTTATGCAAATGACCTTTTTTTTTATCCAAAATATATATTTTATTGGCGTCAGCCTAACGGGGCCGGGAGTTCAATATTTTGACAATGTTTGCTTAGACTATGTTAGTAATATGTAACCGATTGTTAGTAATATGTAACCGATTACTCGCGGTTGACTCGAGGTTAGTATTACAAGTGTTCTCATAATTGGTATGTCGCAGTCTTCGATGATCTGTAAGTGTGCCCGACACGGGAAACATCCTATTGGGATGCAACTGACCATTAATCAGCAACGCCCCCCTTGTCTGTACCCCATATCTAGCGTGGTGCGTCTTTCTCGACTCGAGGAATCCAGGATAGAATGGTCACTAGCCGGCGCAATCATCAGCTCGTGTAGAGTTGTCATGAGCGGTACAACCTTTGGCTCTTGTTGAATAATCAGTGGACTGCACAACCTTCGGCCCGTGCATCTGTAAAGAGTGTGTGTATGTATTGCCGCGACTAAGTAAAAGTTTATCGATCGAATAGGAGGGATATGAAACGGGGACACAACGAAGGAAACATCATTAAACGTTGACATCGGCGTTTCTGAGGAACAGGTATAGATGAAGCAGAAGATCAGGATCACGGCTACCTAAGATATCCCGGACGGGGATATCCGATTGTCTGCCTTGTGCTCTCAGTGCTCTAGAGAGCTGAGAGCGAGCAGCATGGAACCGGATACACGACCAGTCAACATGCTCGATGTCGTGGTAGCCATCGCCACAATCACAAAGATTGTTTGCTGCGAGCCCAATGCGATAGAGATGCGCGTTTAGGTTGTAGTGATTGGACATAAGCCGAGATATCGTGTGTAACCAACGACCAAACTCATCACCACTCCACATGCGCTGCCAACTTACGAGCGTATACTGACGAGGAATGTGGAAAAATTCATTATAAGCAATTTGCCTTTCAAAAAGTGTGCCTTCTAAAGCGCCCACCTTAGCTAGCGAGTCCGCTTTCTCATTCCCCGGAATCGAGCAATGAGAGGGAACCCATGCTAAGGTAATCTTGAATAATTTTTCGACCAAAACACTCAATAGTTGTCTTATTCTTGTTAGGAAATAAGATGAGCGTTTATCAACTTTCATTGAGCGGATTGCCTCTATTGAGCTGAGACTGTCTGAAAAAATAAAATAGTGGTCGATGGGCAATGTTTCAATGATCCCTAATGCGTAATATATCGCACCCAGTTCAGCGACATACACGGAACAAGGATCTTTGAGTTTGAAAGAGGCACTGGAATTTTCATTGAAGATGTCGAAGCCAGTGGACCCGTTTATGAATGAACCATCAGTAAAGAACATTTTATCAGATCCAACTTTCCCATATTCTGCCGAAAATATCGGCGGAATAGAATCAGAGCGTAGGTGATCTGGGATTCCATGGATTTTTTGTCGCATGGACAGATCAAAAATGACAGAGGAATTGCAGAAGTAAGGGAAGCAAACTTGGTTGGAGATGCCTGGTGAAGGGTATAAAGACATAAAACTTGACTGAGGAGTCAGTTGGAATAGATTTTCGAAGTTATCAATTACCAATGGATTCATGAACTTAGAACGGATGAGAAATCTGTAGGATAATTCTGTGAACCGAAGAGTAAGCGGGGGTACTCCTGCCAAAACTTCGAGACTCATCGTATGTGTCGAATGCAAACACCCCATGGCTATACGCAAGCAACGATATTGTATTCTCTCCAGCTTGAGAATATGAATCCTGGCAGCTGATCGGAAGCAAAAACTGCCATATTCTAACACTGATAATATCGTTGTTTTGTACAACTGAATGAGGTCTCCTGGATGGGCACCCCACCATGTTCCGGTAATTGTTTGGAGAAAATTGATTCTTTGCTGGCATTTCTGTTTCAAATACGCAATGTGTCTCCCCCAGGTACACTTAGAATCAAAATATACACCCAGGTATTTGAAAAACATAGAGTGTTGGATCGTTTTGCCGGATAGGTGAAGCTGGAATTGGGCGGGTTCGTGCTTCGTAGAAAAAACGACCATTTCAGTTTTCTCCGTAGAGAATTCGATACCCAGCTTGAGGGCCCACGTGAACAGATTGTTCAGGGTATCTTGCAACGACTTTTGCAGAACGACGGGATTAGTACCCGTGATGGAAATAACTCCATCGTCTGCAAGTTGTCTCAGCGTGCAGTCTCTAGTTAGACAATCATCCATATCATTGACGTAAAAACTGTACAAGAGGGGGCTTAGGCAGGAGCCTTGTGGTAGGCCCATAAAACTGTAACGAGAAGATTTCGAGCTGCCATGAGAGAAAATCATGTGCTTTTCTGACAGTAAATTGTACAGGAAATTGTTAAGAATTAGTGAAAGTCCACGATTATGAAGCTTCTCTGAGAGAATTTCCATGGAAACTGAATGCCCCTTTGATATCGAGAAAAACGGAAGCCATTTGTTCTTTGCGAGCAAATGCGATTTGGATTTCAGAAGATAGCAGCGCGAGACAATCATTTGTCCCTTTACCTCGGCGGAAGCCAAACTGCGTATTTGACAGCAAATTGTTCGTTTCGACCCACTTGTCCAAACGTAGAATCATTTTCTCTAACAATTTACGAATACAGGATAACATTGCAATCGGCCTATACGAGTTGTGATCGCAAGCCGGCTTGTTGGGTTTCCGTATGGCTATCACTCTCACTTGTCTCCAGTCATGCGGGACAATATTCAGCTCCAGAAACTTGTTGAACAAGTTCAGCAAACGCTGTTTTGCCAAGTCGGGAAGATTCTTCAACAAGTTGAATTTAATCTTGTCCGACCCCGGAGGTGAATTGTTACATGAGAGAAGGGCAATTGAGAATTCCACCATCGAAAAATTCTCATAATCGTTTTGAAGTGGAATGTCGCGTACGACGTTTTGTGCAGGAACGGTGTCGGGGCAAACCTTCCTTGCAAAGTTAAAAATCCAACGGTCAGAGTATTCCTCACTTTCGTTTGTATGGTTCCAGCCACGCATTTTCCTAGCCGTATTCCAAAGAGTGCTCATAGCGGTATCCCTTGACAAACCATTGACGAACTTCCGCCAATATCCACGCTTTTTTGCTTTAATCAAACCTTTTAGTTTGGCTTCTAGAGCTTGGTACTTTAGAAACCATTCCACTAATCCAGTTTTCCTGAATTTTTTGAAAGCGGATGATTTTTGAAGGTAGACTTTTGAACACTCCTTGTCACACCAAAGTGATGGAGGACGACGTCGGAAAGTGGTAGCGGTACACGTTTCTTTTGAGCTTGAAGTGCGCTTTCGTAAATCAAACTCGATATAAAGTTATACTCTTCGAGTGGAGGAAGTTCATGCATTGAAACAATTGCTTCAGATATTATTTCCGCAAATGTTCTCCAGTCAATATTCTTCGTGAGGTCATACGAAATATTGACTGACTCACGAGAGCTTGATTCATTAGCGATCGATAAAATTATTGGTAGGCGATCACTACCATGGGGATCTTGGATTACCTTCCACATGCAATCCAGGGATAACGAAGAAGAGCATAGAGATATGTCTAGCATGCTTGCCCGTGCAGGAGGGTTGGCTATTCTGGTTGCTTCCCCAGTATTCAAAACTGTCAATTTGAAGTTGTCGCACAGATCATAAATCAAAGTGGCACGGTTGTCATCGTAGAGTGAACCCCATGCTGTTCCATGGGAGTTAAAATCACCTAAGATTACCCGCGGCTCCGGCATTGCCTCGATAGTATCAAAGAACTGATGGCGGCCTACCGTAGTTCTGGGAGGGATATATATCGTAGCAATGCAGAGGTCTTTGCCATTGATTTGTGTCTGGCAAGCAACAACTTCAATGCCTGTCATCGATGGGAGAGTGACTCTATAGAAGGAGTGACATTTTTTAATCCCCAATAGTACGCCACCAAACGAGTCATTTCGATCGAGGCGAATAATGTTGAAATCGTGGAAACTCAGCTCATCGGCTGAAGAAAGCCATGTTTCACAGAGAGAAAAAACATCACAGTTAGAGCTGTGAACTAAAAATTTAAACTGATCTAGTTTGGGAATAATGCTTCTGCAATTCCACTGTATTACAGTGGTCAAATCCTTGACCTCTTGCACTGAATCAGGCATCGAGGGAAATGAACGCTGCCAAAAAACCACATTTTTCTTTCAAAAATGTTCTCACAATCGGAAGCAAACATAATACTATGCTTTTAAGAGGGTCGTTTATATTTAAAGCATTTAAAATGTTGTCCACCAGGTCAGAAAGCGCAAGCAAGCCAGATTGTGGCTGTTGCCTCGACCGCGAAAAAGGAGCAGACGTGTTGGGTGCTGCTCCGGGAAGTGCTGAGGACCCCTGGTGCGTAGAAGAACCGCTTAAACCAGGAGGTACTTGCTTCGGTCTATTCTCAGCACGTTCGATTCTAGTTTTCATTCCAACTTGGGAAGTTTCGGTTTTCTTTCTGGGGAGTGATGGAAAAGAAGTAATTTTTCTTTTCCTGATGGCACCCTGCGATGTACCGGAACTTCCTGCATTGGGAGCGTCAGCAACAGGCTCGTCGTTCTGCAGAATGGAGTAGGGATTGTCCTGAGTCGTTGGAACGGGACTCTTAAGCATTTCTGCATAAGTCCGCTTGGAACGTTCTTTTAAGGAACGCTTGATTTTTTCCCCTCGTTGTATGCACACCGGGCATTGAGTAAGGTCATGAGGAGTCCCGCCGCAATGAAGACACTTGCGCTCTTTCGGGCAAGGATTCTCATCATGGCTCTCTCCACAATCTGCGCAACGTTTTTTGTTGCAACAATAGGCGGCCGTGTGACCGAGTTGCATACATTTGTTGCATTTCATTACTCGGGGTACAAACAACCGAACAGGTAAACGAAGTGCACCTATTGCAACGTAGTTAGGAAGGGCGGAACCCTCAAATGTCACACGAAAAGAGTTTTTCCGATTGAGGACTCATTTGTCATTTTTAAGTGACACAGATTTCAGTCGATCGCATGCAAGAATCTTCACACTTTTAAGTGAAGAGTTCTTGAAGCGACCGACACCATCGAGTATCTCTTTTCGAGTCAAACCCTTTTCGTTTATTACACCGTCTATTTCAACGTTGCAACAGGGTACGTATACGCGATACTCAATCGCAAAGAGATCATAGCGCGTTATTGCATTCGCTTGGGTCCTGCTGGAGACGACAACTCGTAATTTGTCTGGCCCCATCCGAGTAATCTCGGTAACTTCGGAAAATTTCTGTGTTAACTCTTTTGAGATGCGAATGACGTTAAGAGGTTTGGATTTTTGTCTAAAGTATACGATAAATGGGCCTTTGGCGCCATCAGGGTATTCTTTTAGACGAAAATCCTGCTTCTCGTCTTTTTCCTCATCTTCAGAGCTTTCTATCTCGTAAACAGAATTTTCCTCCTCATCTTCTGTTTCATCCCCCTACTCTTCAGGAGGAGGTTCATTATCTGATATATTCTTTGGCGTGGATGGGGGATCCTCCCCGCCCTCTGCCATATTAATAAAAACGAAGAAGTAGACAACTGTTCGATATGAACAGAATATAATAATTTGGAAAATATAAATTAGTAAAAGAAATTATATTTCTATATTAGTTATTGTTGAAATTTTTTTATTTATTTCAATTTTTGTTATTATGTGTAATTTGAAAATGAAAAAAGTTCCAATAATAGTTCAACGGTGATGTATCAAAATGGACACCCCTAATGCCAACGCTTACCGATTTAACACAAAGTTTAAACAATGGTGTAAATCGTGCACAGAAGCTATACAGAATGATGGAAGAAGAAAGAGGAAAATAAACTTCTACTTGCCGCCGCTGTGTAGTGTGTGTGATGATGTGTCTTGCTGCCGGATTGTCTCGATAGCGCACCACTTTTTATGAGCTTTACTTCGCTCGCAGCGCACCAGATGAAAAAATACACACTAGAAACGGATGTAAAAAAACACCTGTATCGGATCAAATATAGGTTCGACCGATCTGCTTGCGAGTTGTCGAAGCAATGTCTACATGACCATTTGTTACATGTTATGTAGAGAAGAGGGAGTCTAAAATATTAAAAAAAATGCGTTACGTAATAGGTGTACCGGTAAGTTTCTTCGGTTTTACATCAAATGGCGTAACTTGATTATTATTCCAGTGAAACAAATTTCCAGACATTCGTTGGAAAGATACTGTCATTGCGCGTCATTTTCAGTATATGTCAAAAAGTTGAAGCGTAAACAACATATTTTTTGCCACTTCATACATGTCGAATCACGTACCAACAAGAGTGTTTTTACGGGGAGTGTTACTTCATCACTTCAAAATGAAAAAAAAGCTGCGTGTTGTAGCCGTAACCACGGTGATAGACTGGTAGTTCGGAGGGACTAAACGAGGTCTATTTTGCTTGGTGGTTGGCTAAGGAATAATACTTTCATGAATTCATAAAACTCATAGCCTTCTAAGGAAGCAGAGAAAAGCAAGGCCTACTACACTGCGGAAAGTCATCGCATTTTGGTGGAAATTTATGATGACCATGCTCCAACTGAGCGAGCGTGTCAGACGTGGTTTGCACGGTTTAAAAGTGGTAATTTTGACTTGGAAGACGAAGAACGTTGCGGATCGTCAAACAAGTTTGAAAATGAAGAATTGGAGGTTTTACTCGATCAATATCCGTAACAAACGCAACAAGAACTCGCAGATACACTTGGAGTAGCTCAGCAAACCATATCCTATCGTTTAAAAGCAATGGGAATGATCCGAAAGATAGGACATTTGGTGCCGTATGAATTGAAGCCGCGAGACGTCGAACGCCGTTTTTTTCACATGGGAAAAAGTTGTGACAAGCGATGGACAATACATTGAATATTAAATCTGTAACCATTTTTGCAGAATAAAGCATTAATATTTGAGAAAAACGAAGAAACTTACCGGACTACTATTATTACAGATAAATCCCGATTATCCGCGAGCGGAGCATTCTCAAATTTGTCAGTGAGTGATATGCTCTTGATCTTTTTTTGGTCGGGTCTTTCACATTGTCTGTCCTCTGGTATACATGACCGTGCAGTTGGATATTTTAATGATTTCAATATAATTAAAACATTCTGATATTTTTTTTCGCGTTGACACTTTATTTTAGCCCTCTATTGCGTTATCTGTAATTTTCGTTATCCGAGGTAACGTTGCCAGACTATTCCGACATTAAAAGAAAAATGAATTTAACTGAAGTATTAGCATACTTCTGAAACTCACGTTGCTGTGCTTGAGTAACAAAGAAAAACAGTGTTACATATTTATTGTAACTTAAGCCAATAATACAGACTTTCGCGTTTTTTCGCCACGCTACGTATGAATGATAATAAGAGATGACTCTTCTGACTCAAACTGATTCAAATGCTATATGAAAATAAAATGTGAAAAAACATTACCACATAAAGCAAAGTGTACTCTTATACTTATATCTTTTGACAGAATTTCGCCTACGTTCGTGTATCTCGTTAGATGTTCTGTTCATGAATCGAAGCGAAAACTGCATCGCAAGCCCCACTCTTTAGTGATTCATTAGCCAACCAGAAAAATATAAAAGAGGCCGTGTAGCGGTGATGATTCATTCACATTGGTTTTTTGACCATCGTCGCGATAGCTAGTGTCATTCGGTGCAAATAACTTGAAAAAAACTGCCTTTCTCAAGGCAATAAACATTTTATTCGCCCTGCGTGGTAAAGACCAAACACGTCTGTACAAGTTTGTACAAGCGTTTGGATGTGATTGCAGTGTTAATTCGGCATGGTACGTTGGCATAGGAATCGGCAGCTGCAAATTCTTTCGCTGTATGCTGCTGACGGTAAGAAAATGCTAAAGTCCAAGAGAACACGTCTGTACAAGTTTGTACAAGCGTTTGGATGTGATTGCAGTGTTAATTCGGCATGGTACGTTGGCATAGGAATCGGCAGCTGCAAATTCTTTCGCTGTATGCTGCTGACGGTAAGAAAATGCTAAAGTCCAAGAGAACACGTCTGTACAAGTTTGTACAAGCGTTTGGATGTGATTGCAGTGTTAATTCGGCATGGTACGTTGGCATAGGAATCGGCAGCTGCAAATTCTTTCGCTGTATGCTGCTGACGGTAAGAAAATGCTAAAGTCCAAGAGAATAGTTGACGGGACGGTGACGGTGACGCTGTATGTGTAACGCACTTTACCCATTTTAAACTGTTTTATTTAGCTTGCCCTGTAATCTGTTTGTATGTTTGTATGTTTGTAACATGTTTATCTGTAGCACTGACCCACATTAATAGAAATTTGACCCCCTTTCTGTTGACCGATTGATCTGAAATTTGGGTATCAAATGAAAGGGCTTGACTAATAGAATACAGTTCTTTATGAAAAATGCAAATCCAAAATGGCCGCTACCACAAAATATATATATATATATATATATATATATATATATATATATATATATATATATATATATATATATATATATATATATATGGAGTGCCGCGCAAAACGGCAGGTGGACGCACAGGCTCATACCGACACTAATGGGCTGGGTGAACAGGAAACACGGAGAGGTAAATTTCCATCTAACGCAGTTTTTGTCTGGTCATGGCTGCTTCAGGCAGTATCTGCACCGGTTCGGACACGCAAGATCGCCTCTTGTCCGGAGTGTGGAAATGTGGAGGAAACACCGGAACACATCGTATTCGAATGTCCCAGATTCACCACAGTGCGCGAGGGGCTGCCTACCCTTCATGCTTGGAACATCGTGGAGGAAATGTGTCGTGACGAGGGCACCTGGAACGCAGTAAACAGTACAATCGTACATATCATGTCCGAGGACCGACCAGCATGCGGATAACGCCTGACCATAAGAGATGAATAATCGAGACGGCTGTAGCTGGGAGAGAAATCCTGCGAGGGTGACTGTGACGGGGCGCGCGTCAAGTTGGAGGGCGCTTCCTAATCGGTGCACGTCTCGACAGGTAACCGGATACTGCCGCGGAGAACAGCAAAAATGCCTGCCTGGCAACGCCTGATCGTGGCCTGGATGGAGAAACACCGCGAAGGATGAAGCCGTGATCAAAATGGTGTATACTCCACGAGAGAAGCTGTGACGGAGTGCGCGTCATGTAGGAGGGCACTACCTAATCGGCACTCCGCTGGGAAGAGAAATCCTGCGAGGGTGATTGTGACGGGGCGCGCGTCAAGTTGGAGGGCGCTTCCTAATCGGTGCACGTCTCGACAGGTGAGAAATCCCGCGAGGGTGACTGTGACGGGTTGCGCGTCAAGTTGGAGGGCAATTCCTAATCGGTACACGTCTCGACGGGTAAATGGATGCCTGCGAAGAGGACATAAGCGCAGTGGAATGAAAAGCGAATAGAGAGAAAAAATGTTGAGAAAAAGGGAAGGACAACGCTAGTCAGCGTTGAAAACTCGAAGAGTGCATGAGCACAGCCGCCCCCTGAAGTAGTCGCCTAGATGTGGTCCCAGGGGGAATAAGGCAACGAGTAGAGGGCTTGGTTTTTGTGGGTGCGATCCCCACTCGACGTCTGGGTTAACCCTTCCCAGATAAGGCTGGTAGAGCGTTCCTCACCTCTATAAAAAAAAAAAAAAATATATATATATATATATATATATATATATATATATATATAAGTTACGGACAGGTGTGTCAGAGAACCCTACAATAGATTATCAACAGCAGCTGCATTGTCGCCACCCATGGCGGTATCAAATTCGAACGGCATAATTGCCGCCAACAGATAAGCGCGCGAGGTGCAGATTCAGCGATCCCGGAGACTGGAAATGGGAACATAAACATCTCGACAGCATCGGTTCGCATCATCGGATAAACATAAACAACGGACGGACAACAACAACGGCATGGAATGCTGACGAAGTGTTTTGTGATTAATAAAAGCTTTTGGAAAATAAAATCTAGTTAGTTCTAGTTAGGACCTGGCGCAGTCAAGTGTTAGTTTTTTAAAAAACCCGAACGTTGCCCAGCAACTATAACTGGCGCGTGTCGGTAGTTGGTGTTAAAAGTTGTGTTTCCAGCGTTGCAGCTATTTTCGGCGGATTACCGAAAATTTGTGGAACAACAACGAGGCACCCGAGCCACGCTCTATCAGCCACCGCGACGACAGCATATCGCCAAAGTGAGCAGTGATTTCGTTGGAGCTATTTTCGGCGGCTTACCGAAAATTTGCTGAACAACAACGAAGCATCCGAGCTACGCTCTATCAGCCACCGAGACGACAGCATATCGCCAAGGTGAGCAGTAATTTGTAAGTAATTTATTAAGATTAGCTTATGTAAAAGTGCTAGTGTTAAGTTTTCTCCCAACCGAGTGAAAATTGGTTGTATATTTTTTTTGTGCAGAAATAATTGATTACTGATTGATTGATTTAGAGTGTTAGTTATTATTACCGAATTGTGTGAATTTAATAAATTTTCGAAGAAAAATTTTGCAGTGAATAGTTGTAATTATTTTATTCAACGATTTTTTCGTGAACTTCGTGAATTATAATTAATCAATTCAAATTTTCCGGTGAATTTCGCGAATGGCATTAATTTTTTTTTAGTTGCTGAATGAAACATTATCTTTTTTTTTAAAAAAAAGTGAATTCAATTAAATTTCCCTTGGTGAAAAAGTTTTATTCATTCTGAAATAAACCACATACGGTCTGTTTGTTTTTTGTGTTGTTATTCAATAAAAGAAATTCAGTGGATTCCTCGAAGTTTTTTTTCGTTTGCTCACCAGTGCATTGAATAGTGGGAATTTATCAATTTTGTTCTCCGCACGCAAACGTTCCAAAGCATTATTACTACTGATATAAACAAAACTCCAATTTTGAAAAATGGATCCTTACCAGCTCCAACAACGTGTAGCTGAATTAGAAGCCGTGGTTCAGGACCGAGATGACCACATCCAGCAGCTTGAAATAGAAGCAGCAGGTGCCGCTCACGCTGTGCAAGCTGCTCGCGTAGGTCAAGCAGCAGCAGCATCAGTACCTAACATTAATCAAGAATTATCTCCAGTGGAGAGGATTTTGAAATCCTTACAGACTCCACAGATAATTAGGAATTTGCCATGCTTTGATGGCAACCCAGTTAAACTTCATAGCTTTATTAAAGCAATTGATAATCTTATTCCTCTACTTGAAGCCGCTAGGAATACCCCCGTGTATAGGGCCTGGATACAAGCAATAAGAGCCAAAATTCAAGGCGAAGCAGACAATGTACTCGAACTTTACGGGACAAATTTAGACTGGCCCGAAATAAAAAACAACTTGATAACGCATTATAGCGACAGAAGGGACGAAGTGAGTCTTAGCAGAGACTTGTTCAAACTCTGCCAAACGACCACTGTCGAAACCTTCTACGGAGAAGTGTGCAACATTATCTCTCTTCTAATCAATCTGTTGAACTTGAGCACAAATAATGAAGAAGTTAAAGCAGCAAAAAGTGCGCTTTACCAAGAAATGGGATTGAAAGTGTTTTTAGCAGGTTTAAAAGAACCTCTAGGACCTATAATAAGGGCCCAATCCCCAAGTTATTTAAAAGAGGCTCTAAGATTGTGTCTTGAGGAGAAGAATTACAACTACGTAAAGCACCCTTTTAAACAGACACCAGTGGTTCCCCCGAGACCAATTGGTACACAAAACAGAATATTTCAACAACCCCAGCACGTCTACCAACCCCCATTAAGGAATTTTCCGCCACCCGGTCTAATGCCATCGACATCTCAACCGCCTCCAAGGCAATTACAACCTTACCGATTCTCTCAACCACTTCCAAGAAATTTACTTCCACCCCGCCCAGATACTACATCTCAACCCCAACCAAAGCCGGAACCAATGGAGGTAGATCCCTCCTTACGTTCACTACAAATGAATTATATAAACCGACCAAGAACAAGTGCACAATTGCGTTATGGACCACCAAGGTTCCGCAATGAGGAATTGAGAAATACAGAACATAATGAATACGAACCATATTATTATGACCCTTATCATTATTATTATGACTATGAATCAATGTCTGATTATGAACCTGAATCGGAACAAAAAGATGAACCAATCCCGGAACGACAGCAGCCAACTGAGGATTCGGCGTGCGACGACCTAAATTTTCAAATGGTCGCGGTGAACCCTCCCGTGACTTAAATAATTTCATTCCATTTATAACTATACAAAGTACGAAGGGACCATTGAAATTCCTGATTGACACCGGGGCGAATAAAAATTATATCAGCCCACGGCATGCAAATATTGAAAAATGCAGATACACTCAACCATCACAAGTTACAAATGTAAATGGTACTTTTGTGGTGAATCAGTTTGTAGAATTTAATCCATTACCACAAGTACCTTCTAAGAAATTACTTTTTTATGTTTTTGAGTTTCATAGCTTTTTCGATGGGTTGATAGGATATGAATCTCTGCAGAAAATTCAAGCTAACATCATGACAAATGTCAATGAACTACATTTCCCATGTGGATCAAAAATCAAGATGCTCAGAAAGCATGCTGACAAAGTACAAGTTCGACTCAATGCTAACGAAACAAAAATTATTAAACTACCAGTAATCTCGAACGATGGAGATTTTTTCTTAGAAGATGACCTCAATATTTCCTCTGACATCGTCATTCACTCAGGTCTTTATCATGCTGATAAAAATAAAGCATTTCTCTTAGTGACAAATCGCTCAGCAGCATTTGCAGAAATTAGCGTTTCCAATCCTATTGATGTTGAAATAAATAATTTTGAAACATTCCATATGTTCGAAAAACAGGTCAACCAAAAAATGAACTTGCTAAATGAACTTCGTATTGACCATTTGAATGCAGAGGAAAAATCCAAACTTTTGCACGTGATCTCGAAGTACCAAGATGTATTTTATAAGGAAGGCACTGATCTTTCATTCACAAATGAAATTAAACATAAGATTGTGACTAAAGATGAAATACCTGTTCATGCTAAAAACTACAGGTATCCTCATTGCCACAAGCAAGAGGTTCAGGAACAAATCACTAAAATGCTTTCACAAGGAATCATACAACCAAGCACATCCCCTTGGTGTTCGCCAATATGGATTGAGCCCAAAAAGTCAGATTCCTCAGGCAAAAAGAAATGGCGACTTGTTGTTGATTACCGTAAAGTAAATGAAAAAACGGTAGATGACAAGTACCCATTGCCTAATATTACTGAAATTCTAGACAAATTGGGAAAATGTCAATACTTCACGACATTAGATTTAACCTCTGGGTTTCATCAAATAGAGGTTGACCCACAGGATGTGCCCAAAACAGCTTTTTCAGTAGAGCACGGACTCTACGAGTATCTTCGAATGCCATTCGGGCTTAAAAACGCCCCAGCCACGTTTCAAAGAGTCATGGACCACGTGCTGAGGGATTTCATTGGAAAGTGTTGTCTTGTATATATGGACGACATAATTCTATTTTCAACATCACTCCAGGAACATTTGGAAAACCTCAAGAAAATTCTTGAAGCTTTGCGAAAGGTCAATGGTCAAACTGAATTTTTAACAGTTGTACAAAAGTGAATTTCTAAAGAAAGAAGTTTCATTTTTGGGTCACATAGTAACAGATGAAGGTATCAAACCAAACCCTGACAAAATAGAAGCCATAAAAAACTGGCCCGTTCCAAGAAATCAAAAAGAGCTAAAAGGATTTTTGGGCATTTTGGGATACTACAGAAAATTCGTTCGCGATTTTTCCAAGATTACTAGGCCTTTAACATCACAATTGCGTAAAGGAGAAAAAATTGAACACACCCCATTGTTTTTGAAAACTTTTGAGTTTTGTAAATCATTGCTTACGCACAGCGATGTTTTGCAATATCCGAACTTCGATAAACCGTTTGTTTTAACCACTGATGCCAGCGACTTTGCTCTTGGCGCCGTGCTATCGCAAGGCCCAATTGGTAGTGACAGACCAATTGCATATGCATCCCGCACGTTGAAAAAGTCCGAAGAGAACTTTTCGGCAATCGAAAAGGAGCTCTTGGCAATTGTGTGGGCCTGTCAGTATTTTCGGCCGTATCTGTTTGGGAGAAAATTTACTCTCTACACAGATCATCAGCCATTGACATATGCCATGAATTTGAAGACCCCCAACTCTAAATTAGTACGTTGGAGATTGCAACTCTCGGAGTTTGATTTTGAGATAAGACATAGGCCAGGAAAGCAAAATGTCGTGGCAGATGCTTTGTCCCGAATCGTACCTGAGATGGATGAATTGAATATAAACGACACCTCTTCCGACAATGCAACAGTACACAGCGCTGATACGGATGATTCCGAATTCATAGCCTGTACTGAACTACCAGTAAATTTTTTTCACAATCAGATTATTCTTCGAATCGGAGAAGATTCTGAGACATACGAAGAAGTTTTTCCGAATGTCCATAGAAGGACCGTAACGAAAGTAATTTTTGGAGTCCCCGCAATTTTAAGAATTTTCAAGGAATGTATGGATCCACGAAAGACGAATTGTATTCACTGTCCTGAAAGATTAATCGGCATAATTCAAACTGTCTATAAAAACTATTTCAGCAGGTGCAAAACATTTAAGGTAAAAATTTCGCAAAAATTATTACACGACGTTCAAGATGAAGCCGAACAAGACCAAATTATTGAAGATACCCATGAGACTTCTCATCGAGGTATAAAGGAAAATCACAGCGAAATTATTAAGCACCATTATTTTCCAAAGGCGAAAATCCGAAAATTCATCATTCTATGCAGTATTTGCAATAGAATGAAATATGAACGGAAACCATACAAAGTGAAATTGGGTGAAACATCAATTCTCAAGCAACCCCTCGACATTGTTCATGTCGACATTTTCATTTCGCAACCGAATTTATTTTTGAGTCTGGTAGATAAACTATCAAGATTCGGGTTTCTAATTCCAATAAAATCCAGGACAACGATGGACATTAGGAAAGCCATCGTAAAATTCATTTCACAGTATGGGTCGCCGAAACTTATCGTTTCGGACAATGAACCAGCCCTGAAATCAATTGAAATCAGAAATATGCTGGATAAATTAGGTATTCAACAATATTTCACTCCAACAGATCGCAGTGAAGTAAATGGAATCGTTGAACGCTTCCATTCGACTTTAAGCGAAATTTATAGGTGCAACAAACACAAGTACGAAAACGTTTCTAGTAAAGAAATGTTTTTAATATCATGTAGTCTATATAACAATACCATCCATAGCTCCACTGAATTGAAAACAAGAGAAGTGTTTTATGGAATAAGAGAGGGTGAAGAAAGGCCCCATTGACCGTGGCAGACTTCTAGAATATCGCGACAAATTCTATGAGGAAACAGCAAAACAAATTACGAAAACACAGACGACGCAACACAAACAGCATAATGCCTCCAGAGAAGATCCCCCACCATTAGGAATTGATCAGGTAGTCTATAACAGACGACAAGGCATTAAAGCTAAAACCAAGAATTGGTTCGAAGCTGCTCTTGTAACGGAAGACAAGAACCAAACCTACATAGACGAAAATAACAGAAAATTACACAAAGCAAAAATGCGAAGAGTAAGAGAATAGCGAGAGTAACCTTTTCTCATTAAAAAAAACTATCATAAAAACAATTATAATATCAAACTTACTTCCTCGAACAACATTCTAATGTTTTTTTTATTTTATAGGCGACGATAATCATGGACATCAAGCTAATTTTATATCTTGTATTTTGTAGTAGCCCACTATGCGCAACCAAGATGGTTATCACGGATCTTAGCAACAATCCCGGATTGCTCATATTGGTAACAGGAAATAGCTTTTTAAAAGACGGCGATCACAAAATCTATCATATGATAGACTTAGAGGACTTTCGGCCAAGTTTCGATAAACTGCAAGTCATTATCGATGGACTCGCCTCGTTTAAAGACTATTCAGAACTTACGAATATTTAAAAAACTAAATTTAGTAATATTCAAAGTCTCTATTTCGGCCTTCTCCCAAGAAAACGTACCAAAAGAGGATTACTAAATTTTGTAGGAACAGGAATAAAGGAAATCACAGGAAATATGGATCACGAGGACTTCATTGAAATCTCTAACGATTTGAATAAACTGAAATTCAACAACCAAGAATTAATCACAGAAAACAACAGGCAAATAAAAATCAATTTAAGGATGCAAGATAGAATAAACGACATTATAAAGCAATTGAAATATCAGCAGGCATTGATAACAAAAAATTTAGTAGGGAGTAGAAACGAAACAGGCTACAGTAGGGATTTGAAAGTACTCAAAGAAGTGCTCAATATCAATGTAAACCTCGATCATTTGAAATTCCATATTGAATGCATCATAGAATCGATTCATTTAGCAAAACAAAAAATAATATCAAAACACATTTTATATCCAGAAGAATTAGAATTTGCTTTAGAAAAATTAGAAGAAAAGGGAGTTGCTATCAACAACTATGAACAAATTTATGATTTTCTAAATATCATCGCTTATTTTAATCAGTCAAAATTAACATTTGTTATAGAAATTCCAGTAATTGAAAAAGAACCTTATAGTTCTTTAATTTTAGAAACAATACCAAGAGATCACAAGACACTTAAGTTACCATCGAAAATTGCCATCATCAGCACAGGAAAGACATATTTCATCACGAAGGAATGCGAACAAGTCGAAGGAAACAAAATCTGTACTAAAAATAGCGTTTTGGACTTCAGCAAAGATAATTGCTTTTCGAAACTTCTACGTGGATTACCAGGTAACTGCACTTTTGAATCATGCAGCACGGACAATGTGATTAAATCCATAACAGAAAATCATGTACTAATCAAACAAGAAAATTATTCACATGTGACATCCACCTGCGGAATTACTGGAAGAAACCTAACAGTAACGGCCCTTATCGAGTATCATAACTGTTCCATTCAAATAAACGACAATAAGTTCTCAAGCCTAGAATTTACGGAGAAAAATCAGCCATTCGTTTTACCTCTCCAAGGATTGCAAATTTCCGTACAAAAATTCGAAACAACGAAAACGATAGATGACCTGCAAAATGAAAATAGACACTAAAAATAAAAAAATTGACTATAGCAACAGTGGGGATTTCCACATGCAGTTTTATGCTCGTTATAATTGCAATTTGTTTATTGAAAAACAATAATCTCAGAATCAGGATATTTACACAAAAATCCTCAAATAATAATCAGGAGCCACAACTCAATATGGAACTATTTAATCAAACGCATCGGGACGTTGCGTCTCCAAGGGGGGGGAGTAGTTACGGACAGGTGTGAAAGAGAACCCTACAATAGATTATCAACAGCAGCTGCATTGCCGCCACCCATGGCGGTATCAAATTCGAACGGCATAATTGCCGCCAACAGATAAGCGCGCGAGGTGCAGATTCAGCTATATATATATATATATATATATATATATATATATATATATATATATATATATATATATATATATATATATATATATATATATATATATATATATATATATATATATATATATATATATATATATATATATATATATATATATATATATATATATATATATATATATATATATATATATATATATATATATATATATATATATATATATATATATATATATATATATATATATATATATATATATATTATTTTCCAAACTCCACCAATAAGAGTATCAAATGAAAGGGCTTCAGTAATACAACACAGTTATTTATGAAAAATACAAACCCAAGATGACTGCCACTACAAAATGGCGGACTGTATATTTTCTCAAAACATCTATTATATGGGTATCAAATGAAAGGACTTGACTAGTAGAATACGGTTATTTATGAAAAATGTTAATCCAAGATGGCTGCCACTACAAAATGGCGGACTACAAATCCAAATTAGCTTGAATTGTTTGTATGTATATTTGTATGTCTGTAGGGTTGTCCCATATTAATAGAAATTTGGCCAATAGGAACTGACCGAATTTATAAAACACCTTTCTGCTGTCATTTTAAAACTACTTATCTTGAAAAATCCAATTTGGCCGCCGCTACAAAATAGCTGATTCCATATCATCTCAAAAAAAGGTTGATTGAGATATGTGTATCAAACGAACGAACTTGACTTAGAGAACACACTATGCATTTTCTGCAATCCACTCAATATCGGTATCAAATGAAATTATTTGACTGATAGAATACAATACAATGGTTTTATTGTAGAGAAATATTCTAATGAAACAGATAATGTACTAAAAACTAGAAAATAAAATAAGTATAAAAAACGTTTTAAGTTAAACGTTTTAATTGTGATTAAACATAACAATGTACTACAAGCTAGAAAACTAATTAAGCAAGTAGCAGTTAGCGGTTATCGCACCTCTCCTTCATTAGTCTAGGGTATTGATAAGACTAAAATAAAATCGTGTTTTGACGTAGGACTACGTCTAACCGGAAGATATAGGGGGTGAAATGGAAATCTAGGCACTGAACAAGTAGGAAAAAATGCAAGATTTGGAACGCTTATAACTCGAGCATTTCTCAATAGATCGCAAAGGTTTTTGCATCAATTGATAGGAAATATATCTACGCATCTATCATAACGAATAACATTTCATTTTTCTTGAGATAAATAATTGAATAATTGTGAAATATCAAGCATTGTCAAAATGCACTATGTGCCCATTTTTGATTGGTCCATTTTGTGCTCCTCAAATCGAACCAACCAAAACGGGCAACCAGAGTAGCAGCGAAATAGAATGAACCACGATTGGAAAGGAAAAAGAAAAAAATGAAACATTGGTCGCAGTCTCACACATGCGTAATTCTCGAGCCAGCCAGTCAGCTTAAAAATCCCCGCTCCGCTGCCGTAACGATCAGGGATCGAGTGCCTTTCTCAAGGCAAGAGGGCGGAGGTGGTAGCGCTGGAGTAGAATAGAGTAGAGTTTTCAAAGGGCCTTTCTCAAGGCTAGAGACGAATGAAATGCAAAAGTTTAAAGTCTCTATAATACAATACCTTCCTTCCTTCCGTAACAATCATTCTCATTCAAACCGTACACCACATCGGTTCGCATCACAACACATCAACAAACCAACCCAAGCAGCTATGTCTGGACATGGTAAAGGAGGAAAAATGAAGGGAAAGGCAAAATCCGGCTCGAACCGTGTTGATCTGGAGTTCCCCGCAAGGGTAGCTAGGCCGAGCGCGTTAGTACCAGTGCACCAGTCCACCTAGCCGGCGTTATATAGTTTCAGCCGCCGAAGTGATCGAGTTAGCTGGTAAAGCTGCTCGCGACGATAAGAAAACCCGCATTCGGAACAGAACACATTCGGTTCGGTGGACATCAAGACAACAGGCAGTTGCAGCGAGTGGCGAGTGGCAAACGCAATCGCAAAACGGCATCAGGTAGCAGAAGAAAAAAGTTTGTTCTTTATACGAGTACTAAGTTTTCTAAATTTGAACCATTCCATAAAACAAGGCGCTTTTCAGGGCCATTAAACCTTCCAAAAAAGAGTTTAGGAAATACAGTTCAATGCTTTCTAAAACAATATCCAAAATAATAATAAAACACAAATTGATTTTTTCATAATTTGTTTGCCAGGATATGATGAGTATGTGAATTTGGCAGTTGTTCTGAGCTTATTGATTTTCACCAATTCTTAAATTGCTTCTAGATTGAAAGTACAGTAATTTACACTTATATCGACATTTAGCTAATTGGTCAGACCAGTAATGCGACATATTTAGTTGGACATTTTTGTAAACATAGAGTTCGGGGTCCAAATTATGACCCCACATTGAAGGTCGACACTGTACCACTGTCATCGCAAATGTTCAATTACAGGTTAAAATTTCCTCCAATCCGATACTGAGTGGTGGTAATGCGACGTGCCATTGAATGTAATTTACTGTAAAATATGTCACAAGCTGGATGGGAAGAAATTTTCCAACTGTGAAAGCTGTGGCGAGTGGCAAATGCAATCGCTAAACAGCAAGGTTTAGCCGAACAAGATGGGGATATCGAGTGATAACAAAACAATAAACTCTTTAGATTGAAGATAATTTTGTGATCCTGAAAAGGACCCTTTTTAGCCTGCATGTGAATCCAACGAGTGAACAAATCGTAATGAATGTATTTTTTTGCCATCGCTCCCTTTTAACGCTCATTCGTTTGTCTCGTTGGACTCGCCCCTCTGGCTGAGTCTGCCGATTTGTCTCTATCCTGTGAGTGTGTACCGCTAGAGTATAAAACACGCGGACCCCAAAAAAATATCTTATTTTCTTTCAAACCGTAAACCCGTGTGGTTGTACGGCATCGGCATCGTGGACGTAACAAAGGAGGACAAGTTAAGGTGAAGGTGGAAGCTAGCCATTGTAGTAGTATAGGTACAACCACGTGTAAAAATGGGGTAATAGTGTTTGTGAGAGAAGAGCAAAGCACATGTAAATAGATCAATTCACTTATCAGATTGTGTGGCGCTTCATTGACACGAGTCTTTGAATACATTTGAAAAAAAAAATAACAAAAAAAAAAGTTATATGTATGAACGATATGTTCCGATGAACCATGCCAATTGCAAATATAAATATATAGAAGGGGTATTTTTGCATATGAAGTAAAATTCTGTTTATACGCGAGCGTAACATGTGCAAATTGGGGCTCTTTTGATATTAACAAGTTCTACCGCATAGTAACTCGATGCTGATAATTCCTCAATATATTCCTTCGTTGGTCGTATTGTTTTCACATATTCACGTTGGAGAACCTTAACCCTTCTCTTCGTTGGCTGAGACATTTTGATTGAATGTAATACTTTTCCGTTTATTGTTTTTGAAAGCATAGGCAGCCGTGGCAGTGTTCCGAGCTCTGCAATACAATTTTCTTACCCAATATTAAAGTTGCTAAAACTTACATTATAGACCCATTAAACGTAAAAATAATGATTGTATTGATATCAACACTATTTTATTCTATTGATTTTCATGACATGAAAGGCTATGACTCAGGAATAACATTTTATTGAGTGGTTTTGATAGCTGTTTCGATGATGTTGTCTGGCATCAGTGTGGAAAAAATAACGATGCTTTCACCAATACAAACAAAACCATTGCCGAAGATTGAAAAATGAAAATTTAACTTTCAGAGCACTTGCTCGAGTTTTCCGACGTTTTTCACTATACAGTGCGACAGCAGATGAAAATTTAATATCTTGTGAGTAATCGATTAGATTTTGGTTGATATTACTTCATGGGAAGTGTGCGAAAACGATCATTTTCTTCACATAGTTTCGCGCAATTATTGATTTTCGGGCGAGGGGTGAGGGACGGAGATGAAAGAAATGAGCGCCATTGTGGCAGCCATTTGTGGCTAGCTTCCACCTTCACCTTAAGGGAAAGGCAAAGTCTCACTCGAACCGTGCAAGTCTCCAGTTCCCTGTTGGTCGCATTCACTGATTGCTCGGCAAGGGTAACTAGGCCGAACGGATTGGTGCCGGAGCACCAGTATACCTAACAGCGATTAAAGAGTTTCGGCCGTCGGAGTGCTCGAGTTGGCTTGCAAAGCTGCTCACGACAATCAGAAAACCCGCATCAAGAACAGAGCAGCTTCGGTTCGGCGCTCATCAAGGCAACAATTAGTTTCAGTGAGTGGCAAAGTGTTTCTCCGGCACGTCGCATCAAATGTAATTTACTGAACAACATGTCACAAGCTGGATGGGAAGAAATTTTCCAACTGTGAAAGCTGTGGCGAGTGGCAAACGCAATAGCTAAACAGGAAGGTTTAACCGAACAAGATGGGAATATCGAGTGATAACAAAAACACAACACCAAAGGTTCTTTTCAGAACCATCAACATATTCATGAAGAGTAAACAGTAAACTAATCCATTTTTAAGGTAGATAGGTAGGTATTCACGTAGGAGAAGAAAATAAAACAATATATTTAAAATATATATTTAAAAAAAGCTGTCCCCTTTGTATAGTCCTACGTCACTCCGGTTATGTCCCCGACATTACCCACCCGTCTTTTATTTTACTTATTTTTTACTTTTTTTTTACTTATTTTTTATAGTGGTATGTATATGTATGATCTCGTTAAGAAGATTGAAAACATATCAACAGAAGCGAACGGCTTAAAGTATGTGCTGCGTGTTCGTGATGCGGAACACAGAAACACTGCTCACAATGGAAAAACTTCTCGACGGTACGGCGGTTATAGTGGAACGTCGCCCCATTCTCAACAAACGACACTGTGTCATTTCATGCCGTGAAATTATTGATAAGACAGAAGACAATCTCATGATATGACTAGACAAACAGGGAGTGATTACCGTAAGACGGATAACGCGCATGGGAAAGGAAGTTAAAATTAACACTCCTACTTTTATCCTGACCATCAGTGGCACATCAGTACCAGAATATATTAAAATCGGACCACTGCGCATAAGGACACGAATGCACATTCCGAATCCCATGCAATGCTACAAATGTTTTGCATACGGGCACACCAAATTGCGCTGCCAAAATGAACTGCCCAAATGCCGCAATTGTTCAGAGAAACACAACTTAGATGGTAGCGCAAATCCATTTTGCATACATTGCAACGACAAACACAGTTCAACAATTCGAACTTGTCCCAAATACGAAACTTTGAAGATGGGTGAGTCCAACGCCCAGGTAAGTGGGAACTCTTCGAAACCGAACGTTCTTCTTAAAACATAAAAAAAATCTACTGAAATTTCATAACCAACAAAGAAAATTTCAGAAATAATCCATAATTCCCAACACATCCCTGACCACTCAATCCCTCCTCCTACTCAAAGTCATTTAATTCCATTAATTTACATTAAAGAAAATACTGATAATCCGCAAAAACTAGGCGTAGGTATAGCAATCAAATCTAATATTCCCCACCATCGAATCAACCCCTCTCCCTCTTCTCCTGCAATAGCTTCAGAGAGATTTCCCTATCAAAATTATACTCCTGTCCATATATATTCTTCACTCACAACCCAACCCCACACTAAAATCCAGCCTTAATCAGATTTTAAATAGATTTTCATCGCCTGTTCTGCTTATGGATGATTTCAATTGCCATTCAACTCTTTGGGGTGATTCCTCCACTGACCATCGTGGTATTTTACTAGAACAATTCATCGACGAGAAAAGGCTTAATTTACTCAATAATGGAGATCATACTAGGATTTGCTTTTCTTCTGGTAAATCATCTGTTATTTACCTGTCCATCTCCTCGCACAACCTCTCCTCCCAGTTATCCTGGAAGGTCCTTGATGATAGCTACGGTAGTGATCACTTCCCCATTATCATCTCTCTGAACCGAGCAACTCCAGTCATCACTTGCCGTCCTAGATGGAATTATGACTTGGCCGATTGGCATGATTACCAGAATGAAGTCTTTGAATATTTTATCTTTACACCGCCCTCCACTCCTGAGGCTTTCGTTGAATCACTTTTTGATATCGGGAAAAATCACATTCCTCGAACTAACGGCTCACCTGGTATAAAAACAGTTCCTTGGTTGGGACCCGTAGTGCGGGCAGCTATAAAACGGCGTCGCAAAAAGCTTCGAGCTCTTCAGAGATTGGCATAAACAAATCGAATAAACTCAACAGCTTATTCATAGTTTAAAGCTGCCAGAAATGCAGCCAGAAGTATAATTCGTCAAGCCAAACAGGACAGCTGGGAGAAATTCATCTCCGCCATCGGCCCTGAAAGTACCTCAAAGGATATCTGGGACAAAATCTACCGTTTGACTGGCAGCAAAAGTCGTCACCAGTGTTGCCACATTTTAATCTGTACCAGAGGGGTTAAAAATCTTTCTCATCTGTACTTTTTCGTCCAAAAATCTGTACCAAGAATCTGTACTATCGAAAATATTCGTAGTAGAAATTTAGCATGAAAAAATACTCATTTATTTACTACAAATACTACATTTACATTTGCAAGTCCTTCGATACTGCGGTATAAAAGTCGTCATGTACCCTCATAAGGGTGCCAATGATTGAATGGGAAAAAATCGACCCTAAAATTTCAAAAAGTTACCCTATACAAAATGTTCACCACCTCGAAAAAACACCTTTTGCAAGATAACAGTAAATCTTGATGAGTAATGCAATTTTAAGACATTTAGCATCAACTTTTTTTTTTAACCCCGATTTTCGATGATCTTTCGTTTTTCAAAAAACTCAAATTTTAACGTCTGTGACACTAATAAATGAAGTTCGAATTCATTTATTAGTGTCATAGTATTTTGCATAGGGTATATTATCGTGCAAATGAACATTTTGCAGCAAGTTCCGAATGAAAAATCGAGGTAACTATTTTTATTGGCACTTAAAACTATACGTTTCGTCTCGTATTCCGAAAAAAGAAAGAGTCCCAGAGAGTCGATTTTTGACAAATATGTTTTTCGAGATGACATTAGATCTCGACGTTTCATGCAGTTTTAAGACATTTGGCCTCCAAAATTTTTTATTTGAAAACCCCGATTTTCTTCCATACCTTGGGTGAGTTTTCGATTTTCAAAAACTCAAACTTTGACCTTCAGCCCGATTGAGCTGATATTTGGCATAGGGTGTTTTTTCGAGATGGTGAACATTTTTTATGAGGTAACGTTTTGAAATGAGAGATGACCATATTCATTGGCACCCTAACCCTCATGTTGCTTCGTTCGAATGTAAGAAATTTCACACGCGGGAAAAATCTGTACCAATCTGTTCTTTTTGACGAAAATCTGCACTCTGTACCGTACCATCTGTATGTACCAAAAATAACGAAAACACTGGTCGTCACTGTATCAAAATATTCATCAATAATGTTCTCACAGATAATTCATCCACCATTACTGAACATCTTGCAGATCATTTTTCGCAAGCTTCATCTTCCTCTAATTACTCCCAATAGTTATCATCCCACAAAATAAATTCAGAATCCTCCCCTCCTTCCTTTGAAACAGACTTTGACACGGAGTATAATAAGGAGTTTGCATTTGAGGAGCTTAAATAGGCTTTTCACGGAGTACATGGTTCATCCACCGGTCCTGACGATGTCTGTTGCCCTCTTTTCAAGAATCTTCCCCTAATCAGTAAAACCATCCTTCAATTGCTCGTCAACAAAGTTTGGGACCAAGGAGAAATTCCTGTGGACTGGAAGGAAGGACTAATGGTTCCTCTCCCGCAGCCGGGTAAAAATAAAATCTTACCGACAGTTACCGTCCAATTACTCTACTGAACTGTATAGGTAAGGTTCTTGAGAAGATGGTTTATAGGAGACTCATCACTATAATGGAGTCTCGTGGTCTACTCGACGATCGCCAGTTTGCCTTTCGCCCAAATAAAAGTACAGACGATTATCTAACCGAACTTGAGGACCTCCTCGATTCCTACCTGGAAAGATGCATGCATGGTGACATTGTTTCTCTTGATCTGTCAAAATCATACGACCGTGTCTGGCGTTTCCCAATCCTCAAATCCCTCGAGGAATGGGGAATCAAAGGTCGCATGTGTCGTTACTTACAAGATTTCCTTGATGATAGAAGATTTAGATTCATAATCTGCAACTACCGTTCCGGGATTACGATCCAGGAGAGCGGTATTCCACAAGGGTCAGTTATTTCCCCTACTTTATTCTTGATCTCTATGCAATCCCTCTTCGTTAATATTGCACCTAATGTTCATATTTTGGTGTATGCAGATGATATTACTCTCATCTCCTTCAATCACTTCAAAACGATGGCCAGGAGAAAACTTCAATCTGCTATCAACTCCGTTGCAGAATGAGCAAATGAAGCAAGCTTCACAATTTCCCCAGAAAAATCCCAAATTCTACACATAAGCATCAATATAAAAAAGATCAGCAGGTTACCAAAGCTCATACTTAATCGAACCACTATAGACGTATTTCGCGCCAACTCGTCTATGGGATTGACATGACCCTCTCAGAACTTAATGAAACTTTCTAGGTTTGAAGACCTTAACTGATTATGCAACTTGGCATACTTAGTTTTCCGAAAATTTATCTAGACTAATGGAAAGGGCTAAATATATTTGATCATTTTTTTAATTTTTGTTTTTCACTCCAAAATGGTAAGTCCTACAAAAAAGTGTTCTATGGAAGAGTTTTAGGAAAATAATTGAATTTTTAGAAAAAAATATTGAAAAAATATTTTTTGAAATCCTACTTTGAAAAAAATCGATTTCAAAAACTAAAAGTCGATTTTCTCAAAATGGTCTTCTCAGATTTTGATGAAATGGTAAATAAATGGTAGATAAATATGTGCCCTACAACTCTTCCATACATCGCAACTTGTGCTTATTTAAGGCAAAAAAGTTTTTCTAACAAAAACTTTTTCAAGATTTGTTCTCGAAAATTTTCTGTTTTTTTTTGGGGTGTACAGTCATATAAAAAAACAATAATAAGTATAAATCGATAAATCGGATGCTAAAGTGCAGTTTTCAGCTTCTTTTTTGTAGACAAATAAAATATGTTTCAATTCAGAGAGCAACGATAGCTCTCAAACAGTAGCTATCTGCAAAAAATCTCTTGATCGGTCGGTCAGGTATCGAATAGTTGTAGATTCAAGTATCTATTAAGAATCTCTGTAGATATGATAATAATAAATGGATTGTATAGATACCTAAAGGATGAATAAAATAGCTCTTCAGTTGTTTGAAAATTACCAGTCGTGACCGACAGCAAATGTAAAGAGATGGAAAATCAGAATCCAGAATTCAACAAAGAAAAGTGTGTCATCCTGTGTGTGTGTGTGAGCAACAAAAGTCAAGCCGTGATCTCCAGGATTTTCAAGGATTTCAAAAGCAGTGCTGGTATTAACAACATCAAGTGTAACCGTAAAAAACTACGTCGATTAACATCAACAGTAATAGAGAAAATACGTTTACTGGGATATACCCATCCGTTCTAAATGTGAATGATACAATGTGAATTTGTGAATCTTGTTTGGCAGTGTTTTGGCACAATAGGTATGTGCAGAAGGTACGTAAATGAGCAGAGTACGTGTGGTAGTGTTGGAAATATTTAGAAAATGCCTCAGTTTTGGCATGCATCATGGAAATTAGCATTTAGAGTTCAACAGTTATTCTCTAGACAAAAACTGTCTTCGACAAAGTTGTTACATATAATAGAGCGCTCATTTTTATGTTATAAAAAATAGGGTGACCAAAATTGTCGATGAAATAAAAAATCTAACTTTCTTATCGTCATAGATAGAGGTAAACATAGTTTTTTTCAATCTCTTGAAATAACCGATATAACGTCTTTTTTTTAAATTGCATTAGGGTCACCATGGAAAAAACTGTTTGTTTACTATAACTTTTATATTTCAAATTTTACATACAAACTGTCTTCGAAAGACTTTTAGAGCTTACTAATACAAACATTTTGCGATGCAGAACTTGTCAATTCACTCAAAGTTATTGATATTTCTTCCCAAAAAATACGCTCTGTGCAATTGTTTGTCATTCTTTCTAGGGCAAAGAGCATAGTTCACTTTACATGATGTGTGATTTTAAAAAGTATGTTATTTTTCGTGTTTGAGTAAATTAAAATTTAAAAAAAATGTTCTTGGGTAAAAACCCATCAATAACTTTGAGTAGGATTAAGATATTGACAAGTTCTGCATCGCAAAATGTTGGTCTTGATAAGCTCTCGGTCGAAGACAGTTTTGATTTAGAACTTGAAATATAAAAGTTAGAGCAAAAAAACCCACTTTTTCATGGTCACCCTAATGCAACTTAGATAAAAAACAACTTTGTGGGAGATATTTATTCTTTAGACAAAAACTGTATTCGACAAAATTGTTACATATGGTAGAGAATATATTGAAATAAATTCTATTATTTTCTTAAAACTCTTGCATAGATCACTTTTTTGTAGGACTTACAATTTTCGAGTAAAAAAAATATAATAAAAATGATCAAAAATATTTAGCTCTTTCCATAGGTAAGTCTAGATAAATTTTCGGAGAACTAAGTATGCCAAGTTGCTTAATTAGGTAAGGTCTTCAGTCCCAGAAAGTTTCATTAAGTTCTGAGAGGGTCATACCAACATCTGGTCGAGTTGGCGCGAAATCCGTCTATAGTTGAAGGTATATCTCTCAAGATCCTTGGGATTTATCTTGACCGAACGCTCAGCTTTAATCACCATATAGACCAGGGATGGCCAAACGGTAGTACGCGGTCTACCGGTCGCCCGCGTAGATATTCCGCCCGCCAGCTGGTCTGGAATAGTGTTACCTCCAACACAAAGGATTAAATATCTCTCCACCTTTTGCCGTGGTGTTTAAACTAACCTTAATAAGACATTTCTTCATTAAAGTTTCCGTTTTAATATTTTCTTTCAGATAGTCCATTAGAAATTTCTGAAATTAAATATTGGGCCCTATTATGTAATTTTAGTTGAACAGAATTTTGCTCATTAGCTTTTGCTATTATAGATACTGTCGATTGAAAGCTGTCGGCATACTTTTTCGAGCTGTTTGGTTTACTTGTTGCATTCATGATATTTTGCTTTGGGAAATATTTCGACAACGCATCAAAATATGCAATCCGCAACACATGACGTTCGAGAAAGAACTCGATTCGATAAGATTCTATCAAATTCGCTCGGTGTGATAGTTATACGGATCGAATTAACCGTTCGATTCAATTCACACGATCGGGAGCCAATATTTTTGATAGATAGTTCTTATTAACACTAGAAAGATCGAAACTTAGTACAGTCAACCCTCCTATAACGCGGTGAGTGCGTACCGCGTTATATGGAAACCGCGCTATAAGAAACTCGGATTTTGCAAACCAGGCTAATCCGTAGCGCGTTATACGGAAACCATCTACCGTGTTGTATGGAAACCGCGCTATAAGAAACTCAGAATGAGTACAAATCACATCATTCGTACCGCGTAGTATAGAGACCAATGAGAGATCATAAGAGGAAATGATAAAACAGGAAGTGGGTTATGTCTATGGTATAACCGCAAGGGTGACGTAGGACTATCGTTGATTTACAGATCATTTGTTGAATCTGAGTTCATTCTGAATGAATGAATATTTGAGGGACTTCGAAAACGAGAGCGTTACGTTGGAGGCACAAAGTTTTATGCATCCAATATTGGATACGGAAATATCCTACTGATGGGGAAGAATAATCTTCAGAAGCTATCCTGTTAATTGTGATTGATTGAAAAATCACAAAACCAAATGTATTTGATCACAGTGTTACATGGACAGAAAACATTCAAATAAACTCTTTCACATGAATGTATTTTTAAATCCCCAGAGAAACTGGCAGATTATTTTCCGGATCTTTCTAGATGCTGAATGGCATCCAAACGGAAAGAATTCCGTGCGTGTATGGGTGTGTGTAGCGGCTGCTTCGATGGTCACTTTCTCTTCTCCTGAACGATCGGCTTCTCTGTGCTCCCTCACAGGATCAAACAAACTGCTTGCGTTTCAGGGCAGATCTCGATCCTTCGCCGTCCAGCACTCTCAGCAACGATGTTGTCTTGTCGATGTCCTCACGAAAAATGAATGCATCTCACCACCAGAATATCGCTTAAGTATGCTTTTTGTGCGTGATTGAATCGAGAGAAGGCATGGTTTACGATGGCAATTTGGAAGGCAAACTAGAGGGGAATGAACTCTCTGAGCTCGGAACTTTCGGCGACTGAACAATAATCGATTGCGGGCGCATACAATATTGGATACGGAAATGTCCTACTGATGGGGAAGAATAATCTTCAGAAGCTATTCTGTTAATTGCGATTGATTGAAGAATCACAAAACCAAATGTATTTGGTCACAGTGTTACATGGATAGAAAACATTAAAATAAACTCTTTCACATGAATGTTATTTTAAATTCCCAGAGGAACTGGCAGATTATTTTCAGTAACGATTAGATATTTCCACATTTTCCTCGATACTGGAAGCCCACCAGTGGTTTATGCTAACTCGATAACCATCCGTTAATAGCACTTGATTGAAACATATTTGGTCACAGTATTACATGGATAGAAAACATCCAAATAAACTCTTTCACATGAATGTATTTTTAAATTCCCAGAGGAACTGGCAGATTATTTTCAGTAACGATTAGATATTTCCACATTTTCCTCGATACTGGAAGCCCACCAGTGGTTTATGCTAACTCGATAACCATCCGTTAATAGCACTTGATTGAAACATATTTGGTCACAGTGTTACATGGATAGAAAACATCCAAATAAACTCTTTCACATGAATGTATTTTTAAATTCCCAGAGGAACTGGCAGATTATTTTCCGGATCTTTCTCGATGCTGAATGGCATCCAAACGGAAAGAATTCCGCGCGTGTATGTGTGTGTGTGTTTAGCGGCTGCTTCGAGATCTTCCCGGGGAACCGTTTGTGGCATCACTCTCCTACTGATGGATTCTCTTCTGGCCTAAGGTGCACAAACAGGCTCTTGGTGACACAGTTCATTCGCGCTTTCATGATAAACGAAGAGCTTCACCACAACAGCGACAACATGCTCCAATCGCTGTTCAATTAGAACTGAGTGGATTTCCGAGCGGCGCTCGCTTATATATTGATTAGTGATTTCAAGAGCCTGTTTTGAAAACAATTTTAAGACTATTGAAACAAGTTTTGACGTAGGACTACGTCTAACCGGAAGATATAGGGGGTGAAATGGAAATCTAGGCACTGAACAAGTAGGAAAAAATGCAAGATTTGGAACGCTTGTAACTCGAGCATTTCTCAATAGATCGCAAAGGTTTTTGCATCAATTGATAGGAAATATATCTACGCATCTATCATAATGAATAACATTTCATTTTTCTTGAGATAAATAATTCAATAATTGTGAAATATCAAGCATTGTCCAAATGCACTATGTGCCCATTTTTGATTGGTCCATTTTGTGCTCCTCAAATCGTACCGACCAAAACGGGCAACCAGAGCAGCAGCGAAATAGAATGAAGCACGATTGGAAAGGAAAAAGAAAAAAATTAACGAAACATTGGTCGCAGTCTCACACATGCGTAATTCTCAAGCCAGCCAGTCAGCTTAAAAATCCCCACTCCGCTGCCGTAACGATCATTCTTTGTGTGGACACCGACTGGACAACATCGTTGCTGGACGGGCTGGACGGCGAGGGACCGAGTGCCTTTCTCAAGGCAAGAGGGCGGAAGTGGTAGCGCTGGAGTAAAGTGGAGTAGAGTTTTCAAAGGGCCTTTCTCAAGGCTAGAGACGAATGAACTGCAAAAGTTTAAAGTCTCTATAATACAATACCTTCCTTCCTTCCGTAACGATAATTCTCATTCAAACCGTACACCACATCGGTTCGCATCACAAGACATCAACAAACCAACCCAAGCAGCCATGTCTGGACATGGCAAAGGAGGAAAAGTGAAGGGAAAGGCAAAATCCCGCTCGAACCGTGTTGGTCTTGAGTTCCCCGCAAGGGTAGCTAGGCCGAGCACATTAGTACCTGTGCACCAGTCCACCTAGTCGGCCTTATATAGTTTCGGCCGCCGAAGTGATCGAGTTAGCTGGCAAAGCTGCTCGCGACGATAAGAAAACCCGCATTCGGAACAGAACACATTCGGTTCGGTGGACATCAAGACAACAGGCAGTTGCAGCGAGGGGCGAGTGGCAAACGCAATCGCAAAACGGCATCAGGTAGCAGAAGAAAAAAGTTTGTTCTTTATACAATCTGCTTTGGTGGCAAATCCAGAACAAGGCGGCAGAATTTGGCAGTTGTTCTGAGCTTATTGATGGTTGGGGACTTTCCCGATTATTAAATTTTCACCAATTCTTAAATTGCTTCTAGATTGCAAGTACAGTAATTTATATTTAGCTCGACATTTAGCTAATTGGACGGACCTGTAATGCGACATATTTAGTTGGACATTTTTGTAAACATAGAGTTCGGGGTCCAAATTATGACCCTACATTGAAAGTCGACACTGTACCACTGTCATCGCAAATGTTCAATTATAGGTTAAAATTACCTCCAATCCGACACTGAGTGGTGGTAATGCGACGTGCCATTGAATGTAATTTACTATACAACATGTCACAAAGCTGGATGGGAAGAAAATTTCCAACTGTGAAAGCTGTGGCGAGTGGCAACAAATCGCTAAACAGGAAGGTTTAGCCGAACAAGATGGGGATATCGAGTGATAACAAAACAATAAACTCTTTAGATTGAAGATAATTTTGTGATCCTGAAAAGGACCCTTTTTAGCCTGCATGTGAATCCAACGAGCGAACAAATCGTAATGAATGTATTTTTTTGCCATCGCTGCCTTTTAACGCTCATTCGTTCGTCTCGTTAGACTCGCCCCTTTGGCTGAGTCTGCCGATTTGTCTCTATCCTGTGAGTGTGTACCGCTAGAGTATAAAACACGCGGACCCCAAAAAAATATCTTATTTTCTTTCAAACCGTAAACCCGTGTGGTTGTACGGCATCGGCATCGTGGACGTAACAAAGGAGGACAAGTTAAGGGAAAGGCAAATTCTCACTCGAACCGTGCAGGTCTCCAGTTCCCTGTTGGTCGCATTCACTGATTGCTCCGCAAGGGTAACTAGGCCGAACGGATTGGTGCCGGAGCACCAGTATACCTAACAGCGATTAAAGAGTTTCGGCCGTCGGAGTGCTCGAGTTGGCTTGCAAAGCTGCTCACGACAATCAGAAAACCCGCATCAAGAACAGAGCAGCTTCGGTTCGGCGCTCATCAAGGCAACAATTAGTTTCAGTGAGTGGCAAAGTGTTTCTCCGGCACGTCGCATTAAATGTAATTTACTGAACAACATGTCACAAGCTGGATGGGAAGAAATTTTCCAACTGTGAAAGCTGTGGCGAGTGGCAAACGCAATAGCTAAACAGGAAGGTTTAACCGAACAAGATAGGAATATCGAGTGATAACAAAAACACAACACCAAAGGTTCTTTTCAGAACCATCAACATGTTCATAAAGAGTAAACAGTAAACTAATCCATTTTTCAGGTAGATAGGTAGGTATTCACGTAGGAGAAGAAAATAAAACAATATATTTAAAATATATATTTAACAAAAGCTGTCCCCTTTGTATAGTTCTACGTCACTCCGGTTATGTCCCCGACATTACCCACCCGTCTTTTTTTGGATCAGAAAGTAACAAGTATAGAACGCGTAGACATTTTATCTTTCGAATGAAATATTTATCATTTCGAAACTTTGATTTTACACCCCGGTATAGAAATGAAAGACGTAGTCCTACGTCAAAAAAAATAAAACAAAAACTAGATGGGTCTGAGCCTAGGAGCACGGACGGAAGTTTGACGTAGGACTTTAATTGTTCAGAACAATTGTTTTTTTTTTAAATGTAACCCTTTTCATTGTTTAAAAATCTGTTAGTTTAATTCTTTTGAAACTCTTAATAGTAGCACTGAAAAGTAGCTTTTTTCGGTGGAATAATTTTCGTTTGCAGACTATCACAATCAAGTCATATTAGTTCTACTTCTCAATCTATAGAAGAAATTGAGTCACTGAGAATTATGAATATGAGTCATGAAGATTAATATTTCATTTCGTTTCATTTTTGTGATGCGATGTAATGTCGATCTCAATAAGTCCTCGCATGATAATCTTCCTGGTATTGATATCATTTTTCGCTGTACAATTGCCCATGTTGCCGCAGCCCGGAAGACATTCGCTTATGGTGTCCATCACCCCGTCATATACAGAAGTCATTCCCTAACTGCACTATCTTCAACTGGACTTATCTATAACAAGGCGTACGTTAACTGGGATGCAAAGCAGTTATGTATCAACAATAGATGTTATCTTCAATTCGAAGTATTGCTTTTGCTGTTATGCAGACGAGATAGCGAGTAAAATTCGATAAGTGTATTGATTTTTCAGCCCAATTAACGAACCTTTTTTTGGTCAATTGTATACTTGTTTAATTATTTCCATTGTTGATGTTTCTGACGAAAAAAATGCTGGATAAATTTGCTGTCAAATGGTATATATTATAACATATATCGTATGAAAGATTCTGCGTAATATGCATTTGAAAACTCTAAAAACGTTACATTTTTCGTAGAGTGGCCCTCCTATGTGGAAATCAAAGACGTAGTTCTACGTCAAAATTAAACTAAAAATTTTCATTTAAATGTTAAAATTTCAAAACAGTATTCGAGTGTTCTTCTCTGATAAAAATGTTGATGATGCTGAAGTTAAAGAAGTGGCTTCGCATACTCAATCTGTATTTCTGTAACACAAAACAAAATACGCTTGTGCACATTTGTGAACTCTACAACAGTTCATGTTATAATCGTTTATCTTCGAATAAAATACTAGTAGTAGCTGAATACTACTTAAATAAAGAGAGACTGCAGAAGTCATTCAAATTCTTGTGATCATCCTTTCTCTTTAACATTTCAGATAAACCCTCTTCCGCTTCCTGCCGTACTGTGCTCTACCGCTCCTCTAACCCAGCTTAACACTTTAAGGACCGCACGTTTTGGGACAAACTTGAACGTTTCATTTGTTCGGATTCCACGAATGAGATCGTTTCCTTCGATGTGGATGAGACGAAGGCGAGGCATCGGTAGGCCTTGTTAGATTCTTGGGAAACCAAGGATTTAACCTTCAAGTGTAGAAAACACTGGTTATTTCGTGATCCATCCGTAACAGACGGAACGCGAAACACGAGAAATCTTTTATCCACAATCCGCAATGTGTTAATAACCAAACGGGCGCATTTTTTTCCATAGATCTGCCTTGAACTCACCAAGTAGTTCGATAGGTTAGGCAATGACAGCTAATTTTGCAGCACATCTTGACTTGCGAATCATATCCTTTAAGCCGGAGCTTGCCTGAAACCGATGTCGTAAACGGCTAAGAAATTATCTTGAATGTTTATATGAACATATACAGTTAAAATCATGCATCGGTTGCACGAAAAGAACTGATAAGACGTGGTCGAACGGTCGTGGAGGGCAGTCGCAATTTCATCACCGCGTTATATAGAAATCGCGTTCTCAGAGTACCGCATTATAGGAGGGTTGACTGTATATACCTATACACCCAGTTTTTTTTACGCGGTTTTTCCAATTAACGCGGTTTTTTTACGCGGATTTTCCAATTAACGCGGTACCCGCGTAGAAAAAACCAGTGCAACATCACATCTCCCCCTCAGCTCACATTTTTCTATTATGTTCCCTCAGAGCATATTACGGTAATTAGTGCTTGTAACGGAGCTTAGCGCTTATGAAGGAAATTAGTGCTGCACCTTATCACGATTCTTACGTGGATTTTAGGTGTTACGTGACGCTGTACAACGGGGCGGGGTTTTTACGGGCAGGGATTCGTGAATGGATTTCCCTGTCTACTTAGCTCTGGACGGTCCAACAGTAGTACTGCACGTGCATCGGCAGAAGAGTATACAAATTACTAGGGAATGAAGATTCCCTAGAAGTAGCAACAGCAGATGACCTCATTCGTGAGAAAACCCGAACTATAACTACCAGTAACCAACGAAATTGCAAGAAAAAACTACGCCAATTAATGCGGTTTTTTTACGCGGATTTTCGAATTAACGCGGTTTTTTTACGCGAATTTTCCAATTAACGCGGTTTTTTTACTCGGATGTTCCAATTAACGCGGTTTTTTTACGAGGTACGTATCCCCCGCGTAAAAAAAATAACCTGGGTGTATTGAACAAAAGCAGGCAGAACGACTGCTTTGTGAAAGAATATTTGATGAGTAAAGAAATTAATTTTCAATATTTTCTATATCATTTACAGTTACTTAACAAATTTTTAGTGAATATGAACAATAAATAAATTATGTTACTTCAAAAAATCATTTTTGGACTATTTATGTATGTTTTTCGAAAATGAAGGTGGAAATCTTTTCATGTGATTTTCATTACTTTTATAAATTTTCACATAAATATACTTAGAATCTAGAACAGTTACTCTTCTGCTTAGTCCGAAGAAGAAGAGAAGCATTGATGATATTTCCCCAAATAAGAAAAACCATTCGAATTATTCATTCCAATTGTATGCCAAGTTTATTGAGTTTATTGGGCATATACTGTGAAATACTGTTGTTCAATCATTCCTCAAAATTCAGCAGTCTACATTTGTGCGTTTTTTTATATGCTTGATAATATTGTTATCTATTATCAACGAGATAAGA
This sequence comes from Toxorhynchites rutilus septentrionalis, assembly GCF_029784135.1. Taxonomy (NCBI): domain Eukaryota; kingdom Metazoa; phylum Arthropoda; class Insecta; order Diptera; family Culicidae; genus Toxorhynchites; species Toxorhynchites rutilus. The sequence continues at coordinate 192,584,074 of NC_073746.1, forward strand.
CCATCTCCCATAATCATTGGTGATCGACTCCTCATCGTTATCTTCAGTGTCAAATGTTTCACTTTGAATACAATCTGTCTCATCTCCAAACGATAGTTCAGAATTTATTACATCTGATTCTACAGTACATGGAAACACTCTTCACTTATATTCGTTTACTTTGCCAATAACTCATTCTTATTCAACATTTACTTCCTGCATTTAGGTCTCAAAAGAAATAAAATAAACAACTTGTTTGAACAAGATTACTACATTAAAATTCGAATAACAATTACTACTTTAGATTTTTGAGAAACTGCAACTTATCAATACGCCCAAAGTGACAATTTATCATGTACTTGTATGTTATCATGTGACAGTAATCGAAAAAAAAATGAAAACTGCCTTCCAATACAATGCCGAAATTGGTCATATACGAAATTTACTGAATTCAGTAATAAAAGTCATTTTATTATTTGAAATTCCTCAAGCAGACAAAATAACTGCTTTGGGGCTGTATAGGTATAACACATATATATCTCCGGAAATGAAGGAGGGGGGAGATAACTACAATTATCAATAAACACTTTTATATGTAGTGTAAAAAGTCACAACATTCTAAGAAACTGTGCCATTATATACATAACAGCCTTCATAATTGAAATTGAAAAGCAGTCAAAATGACTTGCTTGGGCAATCTAGTGTTGATGATGAAACGGATAGCAGTGTTGCCGGACACTGAATACCAGATATCACGTTTGGTGGTCGTTACACTCTAAGCAGTTCCCCCAATTTTGCAAGGTTTGCTAGAGTTTATCTTTCAGCTCCTTGCAGTAGTGTTTACAGTGAAAGACTGTTCCCTGAAGTTCCCTGGCCTGGTGTATGAAGCAAAGCTTAATAGGTTGGTTATAAAATTCTAATAAAAGTAATAGTGTTAATGAAATAATGCTGAGTTAATACTAATTTAATTTTGAAAAAAAGACGGGTGGGTAATGTCGGGGACATAACCGGAGTGACGTAGGACTATACAAAGGGGACAGCTTTTGTTAAATATATATTTTAAATATATTGTTTTATTTTCTTCTCCTACGTGAATACCTACCTATCTACCTGAAAAATGGATTAGTTTACTGTTTACTCTTTATGAATATGTTGATGGTTCTGAAAAGAACCTTTGGTGTTGTGTTTTTGTTATCACTCGATATTCCCATCTTGTTCGGTTAAACCTTTCTGTTTAGCTATTGCGTTTGCCACTCGCCACAGTGGTGACATATTTTACAGTAAATTACATTCAACGGCACGTCGCATTACCACCACTCAGTATCGGATTGGAGGTAATTTTAACCTGTAATTGAACATTTGCGATGACAGTGGTTTTGAAAAAAACCATTTCAAACGCCCTCGATGCCGCCTTGTTCTGGATTTGCCACCAAAGCAGTTTGTATAAAGAACAAACTTTTTTCTTCTGCTACCTGATGCCGTTTTGCGATTGCGTTTGCCACTCGCCACTCGCTGCAACTGCCTGTTGTCTTGATGTCCACCGAACCGAATGTGTTCTGTTCCGAATGCGGGTTTTCTTATCGTCGCGAGCAGCTTTGCCAGCTAACTCGATCACTTCGGCGGCCGAAACTATATAACGCCGGCTAGGTGGACTGGTGCACGGGTACTAACGCGCTCGGCCTAGCTACCCTTGCGGGGAACTCCAGATCAACACGGTTCGAGCGGGATTTTGCCTTTCCCTTCACTTTTCCTCCTTTACCATGTCCAGACATGGCTGCTTGGGTTGGTTTGTTGATTTGTTGTGATGCGAACCGATGTGGTGTACGGTTTGAATGAGAATTATCGTTACGGAAGGAAGGAAGGTATTGTATTATAGAGGCTTTAAACTTTTGCAGTTCATTCGTCTCTAGCCTTGAGAAAGGCCATTTGAAAACTCTACTCTATTCTACTCCAGCGCTATCACCTCCGCCCTCTTGCCTTGAGAAAGGCACTCGATCCCTTGCCGTCCAGCCCGTCCAGCAACGATGTTGTCCAGTCGGTGTCCACACAAAGAATGGATCGTTACGGCAGCGGAGCGGGGATTTTTAAGCTGACTGGCTGGCTCGAGAATTACGCATGTGTGAGACTGCGACCAATGTTTCGTTCATTTTTTTCTTTTTCCTTTCCAATCGTGCTTCATTCTATTTCGCTGCTGCTCTGATTGCCCGTTTTGGTCGGTACGATTTGAGAAGCACAAAATGGACCAATCAAAAATGGGCACATAGTGCATTTTGACAATGCTTGATATTTCAAAATTATTCAATTATTTATCTCAAGAAAAATGAAATGTTATTCGTTATGATAGATGCGTGGATATATTTTCTATCAATTGATGCAAAAACCTTTGCGATCTATTGAGAAATGCTCGAGTTATAAGCGTTCCAAATCTTGCATTTTTTCCTACTTGTTCAGTGCCTAGATTTCTATTTCACCCCCTATATCTTCCGGTTAGACGTAGTCCTACGTCAAAAAATATGATTTATTTTGTGTTAATGAGAAATTATTGGTTTTATCTAATATCCGATATCCGGTCGGATAGCAAATACTGGCCGGATAGTTACCGGACATCTGTTTCATCTCTGGTTCTTATATCTCTAGGTAATGGAGGAATATAATAATCATCTTGGGTGTATTTTTATGGAAAAAAATGCTTTGTATGCTCAAAAATTACAATTTCCTTAAAGAAATCAACGATATTGATTGATGAAACTTTACAGAAAATGTAGTAGAACTTATCAATTATTTAGTATTCGATAATTATTTATATTTTATAGAATAATTTATCATTTAATATTTATTAGTATGACCTATGATTTTCCTTAAATTAACCCTGCCATAATCGAGCATACGATCTTACAGACCGAGAATCAATAATTTTGTTTCGAGGGCACAGCTGAAGAAAGTTTGAAGAAAAAATATTTTCTGGAGTTTTTTCATTTAATTATATTGAGTTGGGGAAAAAGAAATGTCGTATATTGTCAATATATGGCAACACTTAAACATATCATGTGTTGTACTTATCGCATCGGGTCATACTATACGACTATTCAAAGACGACAATCTGTGCTACAAGTGTCGCTTTGACAGTTTTTTTTTTTTTATCTGTATTATAGTGATTTTCAACTCATTTGGCTGGTTCGTCACTTTTACTTCCATTTTTGGAAGAATGTCGGGAGTGAGAATTGAACTCGTGACCTTTAGCGTGAGAGGCATGGATGTTACCACTACGCCAGATCGCCTCCGCGCTTTGACAGTGTTGTGATTGTCCTTTTCAGTCTCAAGTTCTTGCGCGTCAAAGATGGAGTCCACCAAGCAAGAAATTCGCCATATTTCACGTTTTTACTACCTGCGAGATAAAACTGCAACGAAGGCTGCCGAAAAAAATCGTGTAGTTTATGGAGCCGAAACTGTAACCATTCGCACAGCACAGCGTTGGTTCGATCGATTTCTTTCTGGTGTAGTGGCTGTCGAAGATACAACCCGTACTGGTAGGCCAATCGTCGTGGAAACCGATAAAATCGTTGAAATCATCCAAGTAGACCGTCATGTGAGCACTCGCTCGATTGGCCAGGAACTGCAGAAGATTGGATTCCAAAAAAAGCTGGATGTATGGGGGGCCACACGAGTTGACCAAAAAAAAATCTTTTAGATCGAATCAACGCCCGCGATGCACTGCTGAAACGGAACGAACTCGGTGACTGGTGACTGGTGACTGGTGATGAAAAGTGGTTCACGTACGACAACCTGAAGCGAAAAAAGTCGTGGTAGAAGCGCGATGAGCCGGCTCAAACCATCGCCAAGCCTGGATTGATGGCCAGGAATGTTTTGCTGTGTGTTTGGTGGGATTGGAAGGGGATCATCCACTATGAGCTGCTCAACTATGGCCAGACCCCCAACTCGGTTCTCTACTGTGAGCAGCTTGACCGTTTGAGCAGGCGATTGACCAGAAGCGACCAGAAATGATCAACAGGAATGGTGTTGTTTTCCACCAGGACAACGCTCGTCCTCACACATCTTTGATGACCCGCCAGAAGCTACGGGAGCTCGGATGGAATGTCCTATTGCACCCACCGTATAGTCCGGACCTGGCTCCAAGTGCTTATCATCTCTTCCGGTCCATGCAAAACGCTCTTGGTGATACTAAGTTGGCCTCAAAAGATGCTTGCGAAAACTGGCTGTCTGAGTTTTTTGCAAATAAGGAGGGGTGGTTTTATAAGGGGGGGGATAATAAAGTTTCCTTCTAAATGGCAACAAGTTTGCGAACAAAACGGCGCATATTTGACTTAAATTGGATAATTTTAAGTATGTTAAATAAAGCGTCAAATTTCAGAAATACGACATTTCTTTTTCCCCAACCCTATATCTGTTTCTACTTCAAATAAATGCCAATTGCGCCTAAAAGTAAGCAAAATTACAGAAAAACGCACAGTCTGTGACACCGTGCGCGAGTATAAGAGTTAAGATTCTGCGCGCGAGTACAGGACGGTTTAAATTTTGTTCTATCGTCCGGTACTACATTCATTTTATAATGACTTTTTGATACAGCCTACGTTGGTAAACCACAGCCTTACATTTGAACAATTAGTCGCCCGTAAGGTCCAAAAGTTTGGCCACCCCTGACATAGACTATGTGAAGAGTACTTCGGTTAAACGCTTTCAAATAATCAGAACGATTGCATCTAGAGTTCCCCATGTTCATAGGACATCTATCATGCAAATCGTCAACTGCTGACTTCTATCCAAAATGTTCTATAGCGATGGCCAAAAGGCTGAAAACAGCAGAGGTAATAATGTTGATGAGAAGCTATGTCCGTTGTACAACAAAGTTTTCAGAACTACCTCTGGAGTGTTCATAACAAGTCCTACCTCTGCAGTGATGGCAGAATGTGGTCAGCTGCCGTTCAAGCATTATTTGATGGTCTGTGTGGTTACTAAGGCTGTGCGATGGCTTAGTCTCAAAGGTCGCGAAGATGTACCCCTGGTACTGAGAGCTAATCAACTACTACACTCCTTGACCAACTTCAACCTTCCTTCCATAGCTACCTTATCTAGAACCAAAAGTAGACCCTGGAATCAATCCCCTCCTAAAATAGATCTTTCCCTACTGAACCAAGTTTAAGTCGATCCTCCATACAAAATCCAACAACATTTCCTCAAATTGTGGTTGGCAAGATTGGCTACGGAATTACCAGCGAATGTACAAATATAAGTTCCTCCTTACCTTCATCCTGTTCGATCTTCAGTGCTGAGAACGCTCTTTTGAAAGCCTCCGCTCTTAACCCTCCCCAGTCTGGAAAACCAGTGATTATTTTCAGCGATTCAGCAAGTTGTCTACAACAGCTGAAATCCGCTTCTACCAAACACCCTTAGCTTCTTTCTACTGAGACATTTGCATTAGAGAGAAATATCTCTTTTTGCTGCATTCCAGGTACTCTGGAATTCTCGGTAATGGAAACCGACAGTCGGAACTGTAAGATTGAGGCGGTTGCTGTGCCTTCTAGGGATGCTGTTCGTTGGACCAAAAATGCCATAAGAGAATCCAGGGACTCGGATTAGTTTAGCAGGCATAACACTGCCTTGCGGAGAAATCGAACCAGTTACATCTAGTTGGCCTGATAATCCCGTTCCATAACATCGTCGAATCCTTTCCCGCCTCCACATTGGTCACACTAACCTAACCCATAGTTTCCTAATCACCAAACCTGCGATGTAGCCCTATCCATCCCCCACATACTAATAGAGTGCAAAGCCTACGATCATGAACGTTCAGCCAACAATTTAAACCACAACCTGGAGATAGTACTCTCCCCACCCTTCGAGAATAAAGTGATCCGATTCACCGGCCTGTTCACCAAGATTTAAATTTTCTAACAGGGACGAATGACCTTTGGGTTAAAGTCCAAAGGTCATTCAGTATTTTTTCAACCGTGAAACAGTTTACGCTACCTACCAAAGGAGCCCAAATAAAAAGCAAAATAACAACCATACAAATTGTATTAGCAGCAGCGAAGATGTTACAATTTCATGTCACAACGGATAGGACTTCCTGACGTGAACGGATCGTCCGGTTGGAGCTATCTATTAGTTGTGTTCGTTTCCGCCCAAGGAAGGTTTACACGACAAGAAAAATCGAAAAGGTGAAGGAAGTCGGACCGTGAAATCATAGCAACAACGAAACTAAACGGCCCATTTCAGGGCTGCCAAATTATTATCAGAGTTTAATAATGGAATTTTTCCAACATATTCAGAATCAAAATTCATCAAACATCGAGGTTCTATTGTATACATGTAATGCAATCACTTGAAAACGACAGAAGTTTAAATTTCAGGTATTCAATCATATTGCGACATTTTATTAGAATATAACTTACCCCAACAAACATTTTTGGTCGACTAAAAGGTATCATAAATTCGAGATCCCCTGGCCACCATTCTGGTTCACTATATTCTTCCAATGTCGGAATTTGGATGTACCCCAGTGAACATTGTACCATGAATGGAATGAATTTTTCTAACTGCGCTTCAGTTATTTTTTCTAAAGAGGTCGGGTAGCCTCCAGCAAAAAGCAAAGGAAGATTCGACACCATGTTCTTACAACTTCCGTTGTCCATTTCTGCAACTGCTTGTGACATATTCTTTCAATACAATCCAGTATATCTGAAATTAAACAAACAAATACAATTATGATTCTGTTAACGTAATTTTCTATAGTTGAAACTTCATAGACAATATCTAATGATGTCTCGTTTCTCAACATTGAAATTTTTATACACTTTCGGAAGAAAAAAACCATTGTGTTGTCGTCGATAGAGCCAGACAATTTATGTCGCATATTACAAATTAATGGATTATCTGAATTATTACAACCTAAATCTATTGTATTGTAAAATTATGCAAAATTTAATTATAAGATTTTGAGTAGCTCAAAATTTTCAAAGAAAAACACGAAAATATATCACAACAAATTCAGAATCGTTTTCCTTTTACCTCCCAGTAGTGTAATAACTCAAAGCTTTTATTCGTAAATGATTCCTTGGAATATTCTGAACCTTCAACTAGAATCCGAATTCTTCATTCTTTCAGGTTTATTTTTGCATGGAACACCGTCGTCAGCGACCAAATCTGTCTGTTGTTTTGATTACTAAAATGTAAATTAACAAACTGGATGAAATTCATTTACACATTCACTATAACTGCTCCCACCTTCTTCGATTCGCCCATACACTCAGTTTGGGTCACATAGACCATTTTAAATTTCAGTTTTCAACATCACTTTTATGTTCAATATAACATCATGCTCGTCCGAAGAGGGAGCTTGAATACAAAGCATACCCAATATTAAAATTCCAAGATATTGCTACGCTCAATTAAAATGGCTTCAAATTGATACGTCGGTTCGATTCGATTAAGATAAGTACACTTGAACAAAATTTGTTAGGTTTTCTAGTCCGAAGCTTTCATGTAATATCTAAATCAAGATGTGTGGAATAAAGGTGTGACCGTGTCGTCAATAAGTGCGCGAGGGGAAACGGTATACAGTAATTTACATTTAATGCGACATGTCGAGGCACCACTCAGTGTCGCATTAGAGGAGATTGTGACCTGTAATTGGACATTCACGCTGACAGTGGTCAGTGTCGACGTCTGGTGGCGACTTTCAATTCGGACTCCGAACTAGATAGTATAATCTCTATTAGATTAGAAGGCACGAATGCAGTTTTAAAATGTTAAAATTTGAATGAAAATTTCTACATTATGTTATTTAATTACTTGAAACACGTATTTTTTACTCTTATTTAACCGTTTGTCCATACATTTCTGATATTTTGACTGAAACTTTTCATTAAAATAGAAATTGTCTTCAAACACAATTTTCGTATGAGATATTTTCACCACCTGTAAAAAAAAGTGTATTTTATTTAAATAGAATGCTAATTCGATACGGATAGGTTAACTTTTATTCATAATTGTAATTTTGAATACGTGTTCATTCCGCCTGAAAATTATTTACTATCTTCGACGCTCCTGAAATCGTGGAACAAAGCTCAGTGCCGTCAACGCGAATATCAACAAACACAGCACAAACGAAAAACAGAATGTGAAAAACAAGTTAGAACCAGAAAAGAAAAACAGCAAAATGGACTCAATTTTCGTAGACATTGGTGAAGGATACATGCAAAGAGAATATTTAGATGAACATTTAGAAGATCTACTACCGGCCAACATTCATTCGAGCTGTTCTATCGCTTTAGAACAAATCACCGTCAGCGAAGCTAACAGCAAGCCTGATCAAAATGACCGTCCAGTGAAATACAAGAGACGAAAGTATAATGTCCTCACCATCAAAGATAAGAACATAGTCTGTGAAAGCCTTGCCTACAAAGTCATTGGTTAGTTCTAGCGAAAAAACTGCACCCGGACGCAAGTCGTTGAAGGAGAGACTGACAATTACACCTTGCAGCAATGCAAGTGGTAGCCACAAATTACCATTACAAGTGCTTGGCCGCGCATCAAATCCTAGGTGCTTTAAAACGCAAGGCGTGCCTGATGGGATACACTATTTTTTCGTTCCTGAGATCAAACGGAAGGCAGCTGCACAGAATAGACCGACTAATGCGCTTCTAATTCTAGATAATTGCACCGCACATTGCAGTAAAGATAAGTTTCAAGTGGATGACGCAGAAATTCAGGTGATCTTCCTTCCTCCAAATGTGACAAGCTTTCTTCAGCCTATGGTTCAAGGAATCATCAATGCTTTTAAGGGTAATAATGTCATTACATTTTCGAGTCCAAGTTAGTGAATATTATTTTTATTTTTTAGTTATCTATAAATCGAATTTTCTGCGCCGTGTTCTGTTAGAAACTGACAGCGATCGCCCAGGTACAGAAGTTATCAAATCATTTAGCCTTTATGATGCTATTCAACTAGCGACTGATGCGTGGGCCACTGTAACTCCAGAAACGATTGCTAACTGTTGGCGCAATCTCTTAAGTCAAGATCAAAACTATAACTCGTTCAAGGATTTCACAATTTCTTCACCAACAAGTGACCCCCGCGTGTTGCTTTCTAAATTAGTGCAACTCGTTGATCCAAACTACGAACTGACCGAAGAAGAAGTTCAAGAGTGGCTAAGCAACTCAGACAACATAGATGTAGCGCAAATATATACCGACGAGCAATTGGCCAAGCCTCTGGTGGTGACTTTTTCGAGGCCGACCATGAAGAGCAAGATTGCGATGCTAACGAAAGTGCTGAGGGTGATCTTAGTACTTCGGTTATATGTACTCTTGGAGCAGTCAATCCGAAAAACGCAATGATTATAAGTAGGCTATCAGCATCATGGATGTACTCAAAAATGTTCTTATTGCTTTTGGTGATGACCGTAAATTAGTGGAAGCCGAAAAATGAAAAAACGAATATGAAAATGAAATTATTCGCCTTCTTGACGAATAACAATAGTGAATTTTAATTAAGTATATGGCATGATAACAAAAATACAAAATGATTGATTGTAACACCATAAATTGTTTTGATTGGAAAAATGGTTGAAAATACTCCTAAAAATTTATCGTGTTGTAAAAACTCGCACAATGGTATATTCGTGTTGACGGCATTGATTCTTCACTTTTAGTTTATCGAACTGTTCCTGATAATCGGGCTGCTCTCGGATTAGTATTGCGACTGTGCCTCATTTCACACGTTTCATGATTTTGGGAGCGTCCAAGATAGTAATTAATTTTCAGGCGGAATGAACACGTTTTCAAAATTAAAATTATGAATAAAAATTAACTTATTCGTATCAAATTAGTATTCTATTTAAATGAAATACACTTTTTTTACATGGGGTAAAAAAACCTCATACGAAAATCGTGTTTGAGAACAATTTTATATTATATATAATGAAAGGCTTCAGTCAAAATATTAGAAGTGTATAGACAATCGATTAAATAAGAATCAAAAATACGTGTTTCAAGTAATTAATTAACATGGTGTACAAATTTTCATTCAAATTTTATTATTTCAAAACTGGCTTCGTGCCTTCTAATCTGATATAGATTACACTAACGAGTTTTGTCCCAAATTGAAAGTCGCCACCAGACGTCGACACTAACCACTGTCAGTGCGGATTCACCTCTGTCCAATTAGATGTAAACATGTCCAATTAAACGTGTCGCATTACAGGTATGTCCAATTAAAAAAATGTCGCATTAAATGTAAATTACTGTAAATATACAGAGGACTGTGGAAAGGGATTTGACTGCAAAAAGAGATGTCTAAATTTTTCGTTTATTCGATTGTCGATTAATCGTGGGGTCATTTTTGAATATTCATTCGATTCATTCGAATAATTGTCTTTCAGTATTCGATTAATCGAGCGAATATTTATTTCTTGTAATCAAAAAGAACAGACATTCATGATAAAAAAATATGTCATAATTTTAAAAGTTACATTAAACATAATTTTGTAATAAACATGGTGCAGAATAATGGTTTTTGAATGAAATGGTATTTCAGTATATTGATAAATTTGCCATTTCATGATTTTTTGAGGACAATTGAATGAAGAGCACACCATGAGAATGATGCACAGTATTTTTATTACACCCAAGGCGCCTAGAAGTATATCCTAAGGTGGGCCAACTTGCTAAAACGGCTCTTCAGCCATCTTGGAAGTCTACTGTGTTTTGTTTGTAAACAATACACAATACGCTAGTGGCGAAGCTCGCTCGTGATCAGTCTGTCTCTTTCACGCTACAAGCAAATAATTCCCCTTCTGCTTTCTTCCGTACTGGTTTGATATACCGCTCCCCTAACCAACTTAGTGACGAAACGGCCTCACCTAGTACCAGGGGATAGTAACTTCAAGCAAAAAAGTGGGACCGATTCGAGATTGCTTTTATGTAAACAGTGAACTTTTTTTACACTCTAAAAATCGAACCGACTTGCACTGACAACTGAATGATATTATCAATTTGTGCGAGATGCCTCAAAACAGCTGGGAATAAATATTGTTTATATACAGTAAGTTACATTTAATGCGACGTTTAGATTATTGAACAGACCTGTAATGTGACACGTTTAATTGGACATTTGTGTAAACATCGAGTTCGGGGACCAAATTATGGCGCCACATTAAAGTTGCCACCAGACGTCGACACTGTACCACTCACATCGCCAATGTTCAATTACAGGCCAAAATCGCCTCCAAAGCGACACTGAGTGGTGCCTCGGCATGTCGTATTAAATTTAAATTACTGTATTATGTTGTTATTTATGTCATAATGCATATGTCATAATGCATAATGTCATAAGCAATGAACACACATTTATTTTCCACTTGCAACAGTATTCACGATGATTGGATGGATGAATATACGACTCCTACATGCATCTAGTACAACTATTGTCATGCGTATATACGATTTACTACAGACAACCCAAAAACGAATGGCGGAAAACGTTCTTAATAATTATGATAATTAATATATATTCTTGTAAATACATGTATGTTTGGAATATTACCTTAAAAAAATGTTTTTAAGTCAGAATATTTCCGGTTTTAAGAAAAGTGAACGTTAAAGTTGCTTTTTTTTATTTTTAACTTTTAAGAACGAAAGATTATCTGTTTGCCGGTCTTTTGAGTTCTGATAAACATAGTGACAAAATAAATTAGTTCAACTTCGTCATTCAATTGCACTTAACTCAAAACTGTAGACATGAGATTATGAACTTGACAAACCAAGCTGCCATGTATGCCATCCCAGCTAACATTCAATCGTATAACTATCGTATATAGAGCATCGAATATCTGATATTTTGGGTGGTATATGATGCGCCTAAATAGCATATACAGTAAGTTACCTCTAATCCTCGACATACCGAGGCACTACTCAGTGTCGCATTAGAGGTGATTGGCCTGTAATTGGACATTCACAATGATAGTGGTACAATGTCGACGTCTTGTGGCGACTTCCAATCTGGGGCCATACTTCGGATACCAAACTCGATGTTTACAAAATATCCAATTAGAGATGGAAAAGTCCTATTATTTGTATCCCATTACAAGTCTGTCCAATTAACTAAATGTCGAATTAGAGGTAATTTACTGTACATGCAAGGTTATTAGGCAATACCTAATAACATAATAAGTCTGTTGTCATACGAATATACGATTCATCACTGCCATAAAAAATGGCGGAAAATATTAAAGTAAAATGTTCGGGACGGGGAATCACCATTTTTGTATGTATATAGAACCTTTATAAACATTATGTTTGTACAAATAGGAATCAATCAATTGACTTTCAGATATATAAATATTTGATATGAGTTGGGCCACGCTTATAAAATTGCTCCGATGGGATTTGAACTCCGGTTGTTTGGATTATCAAGCCGCAGCTATCTCGTACGGCTACCTGAAATATGATTCTAGGGCAATTAAAGTTCTTACATATGATACGAAAGAGTTGCACTCGGCTACTTCATTCCTGATTGTTTATTGTGCTTTAGTGGAAGTATCGCAAAATTTATATAGAAATGGATAAATAAAATTCAGTACTACATGTTTCAAGTAATCAAATAACATGAAGTAAAAAATTTCATTCATATTTTAACAATTTAAAACTACCTTCGGGCCTGCCCAGCAAACATTAAATCGTAAAAAAAATTCGAGGGGTTGTATCAGAGACACGACCGCTTAAAACGTAGGGCTACGCAATCTTTTTTCTTTTGAAATTTGATGGTTTATCATTTCGAATATTATTTGCGAATACGTCGAAATTTCATAAATAACTCTTTAGTAAAAAATTTTTTGCCCTTGCGAGAACAATACGCTTTAGTCATATGTCACAATTCGTTTCTTTATATCAATGCACACATTGCACTGAATATTAACGAGTGGCATCTTCCGTGCATCGCCATCGAAGACGAATGAATTCTCTGAGTTTCAAGTGTCTATAATTCAAAAGAAGAAGAAGAAGAAGTGCATCGCCATTCAACAAGCATCAAAAACGGGTCTAACAGATGCATACAGTTGCAGTGCTAAAAATGAAACATCGTAAGAATGACCGTTTATAAAAAATCGTTTCTCGACTCTCGGTCGATACCGTCAACAAAGTTTCTAAGTTCTATGTTTTGCGCAATGAAAACAAGCTACACACAAAAAAACCAAACAGTGATGTTTAGAAGCGACCTAAAATCATTTGTACTCTTCTCTTTTTTCGCCTGCTTTGCCATGCCTCGGATGGTTGTGTTAATTGCAATGCCAGATGCACTTCAAGTGAAATATTCACTAACCTTCACAGCTCGAAGGGATACATTAAACACAAAACGAGCAGAATAAGCGACCTTTGTTGTTTCGGGCACAGAAATATTCTGAGAATTTTCCTCAGAAGAGATGCAATACTTATACGCTTACGACAGCTTACATACTATGCAAGGGTGGAGTTTACTTCGCAATTTTTTTCTTTTCGATCCCCCTTCGTTGTTTCTGTTCTAGCGGCTGCATAAGTTACCCGTTATTGACAGCTCTGTTCGGGAAAGCACACAAATGGACAGAACAAATGTATGGAAAAATGGGAATGGGAATATACAGACTATGGGATTGTAATGTATAGCATATCAAACAAAAAAAATCTTCTGGTATACAAAACGTTTAAATCCGTTCGTAGCAAAAATAGTTGTTAACATTAGCTTTATTTCATAAAAACGTGACCTGTTTTCTGATTTGGCACCCTTAATGTAAGACGTAGTCCTACGTTAAAAATCTAAAATTGGAGGCGATATACATACATCTAAGACACATTACTTGTATGATGTATATAACTGGCATATGCATATGAAATTGGAGGCCAAATACATGTATATGGGGTATATGATGTAATATAAACGATGATTATACGATTTATTATTTTCTAGGATGTATGTATATCGTCTCCACGATTGCATGTATGGGCTGGCTAGGCGCATCATATACATGCAATATATATTAATCATACTTGTATGTTTGTGAATATAATCCTCAAAATAAAATAATTACACTAAACCTTCATTTCAAACAACTTATACAGTTACCAAATCACGCAATAAACATCAAGAATTGCTGGGAATCTCTTATCAATATTCGTTCAAATTTGAAAATGTGCTTTACTCCAGTTTTGTTGACAACTTTTATAAATCATATATAAACATAAACATTCCCACCTTTCATCCTTCATTAAACACCTCGTAGTGGAAATCTGTCAGTATGCATACACTCTCCTACGAAACATAGTGGAAAAAAATATATTCGTCGATGTAAACAAGCAGTGAAAAAGGAGACACTTTTCGACGAGTGATTTGTATTGGGCACCTTACACGATCAACCGGATTAACAATAAGTGTCTTCAATATCGTGACAGCTAGGCTTTCAACATCTGATCTAACCTCAATCAATATTTTTCCACCTTACACGGTCAATATCGCCCTCAACCCGAGACAACGAAAATATCCGCGATGGCTAGTGGCGACATTCGAGTTTGGGATCCAAACTATTCTCTATCAGATTAGAAGGCTAAAAGGCAATTTTCAATTGGTAAAATTTGAATGAAAATATCTACTTGGTATTATTTAATAAGTTGAAGCGCGTAGTCCTAACCTTAACTTAACCTACTTCCTCTGAATTTTCAGATATTCCTACTAAACAGTATTATTATAATATAACGTCAATTTCAGACATAATTTTTGTATGGGATTTTCTCACCACTTGCAGAAAAAAAAGTGATTTGCATTCACATAGAATACTAATTTGATTCGTAAAAGTTAATTTTCATTCATAATTTACACTTTAGAATTCGGTTTTTCTTCTCAAAAATACATCATAATACTCGTTTCACAAATACAGACTGTTCCTTTCAGTTTCAGAGATGCCAGATTATTTTAGTTTGCCAAAATATATGCAAGTTATTTTATCTGCAAGCAAATGTTTTTATTCCATAAATGAGACTATGACAGTAGAACCCCGATTATCCGCGAGCGGGTGATCCGCCCTGCGGATTATTCGTGACTGCGAGTTCCATAGTAAATCAATAGGCCTTTCCGGAATTTGTTAGTGAGTGGTAGGCCCATGCTCTTTTGTTGTGGTCATGGCTTTTACATTATTTAGCCACTGGTGTACACGACCTTATAGATGGATAGTTGATTGATTTTTGTATTGATAGAACATAGTTTTTATGTTGAAACATCTCTTTTCGTGTTTGCATTTTTTTGTCCTTTAATGGGTCATCGCGATATTCGTTAATCGCGGTGAGTTTGCCCGACTATTCCGCGGATAATCGGGATTCTACTGTAGCTTGAATTAACACATGATGTTTTTTCATCTGTGATTTCCCCAGATCTTCTCATTCTCCAAATTTTATAGCGGAGTGTGAAGAAACACACAACCCGCTCACTAGCGCAAAGAATGACCGAGTTCAACGTTAAAAAATTCCTAAAACGTTGTTAAGTTTCATCCACTCTCTCACCCTCACATTGTCAGTTTACTTTGAAGTTTTGATTTGTATCGTGAAAAGTACCGTATTTTGCTATTCAAAGTATCGGTTTTCCAAACCAAAAGCTTCCATTTATGATTCCTACAATTTCAGTAGTTTATAAATTTTAATTGCAATCGCAAAAAAGACTAACAAAAATTAAATGTGCGCTTGCATATCTGGCAACTCAGTCTGGAAGTCCGTGAGGTAAAACGTCAACATCATGCATCTATATGAAATGTCACGATATTGATGCTCGAAAATCAGAAAATCCGGATTTCTGCGTCGTCGGCCATGTTCAGCTGTCATTATGCTCTCAAATGTCATCATATTGTCAATAAAGTTGACCGTGTAAGGTCCGCTTATGAAGTTCCACTGCCGTGCTAGTACCATAGACCCGTCCAAGATGTGTAGAATAAAGGTGTGACCGTGTGGTCAATAAGTGCGCGAGGGGAAACGGTATAAATATACAGAGGATTGTGGGAAGGGATTTGACTGCAAATAGAGATGTCTAAATTTTTCGTTTATTCGATTGTCGATTAATCGTGGGGTCATTTTTGAATATTCATTCGATTCATTCGAATAATTGTCTTTCAGTATTCGATTAATCGAGCGAATATTTATTTCTTGTAATCAAAAAGAACAGACATTCATGATAAAAAAATATGTCATAATTTTAAAAGTTACATTAAACATAATTTTGTAATAAACATGGTGCAGAATAATGGTTTTTGAATGAAATGGTATTTCAGTATATTGATAAATTTGCCATTTCATGATTTTTTGAGGACAATTGAATGAAGAGCACACCATGAGAATGATGCACAGTATTTTTATTACACCCAAGGCGCCTAGAAGTATATCCTAAGGTGGGCCAACTTGCTAAAACGGCTCTTCAGCCATCTTGGAAGTCTACTGTGTTTTGTTTGTAAACAATACACAATACGCTAGTGGCGAAGCTCGCTCGTGATCAGTCTGTCTCTTTCACGCTACAAGCAAATAATTCCCCTTCTGCTTTCTTCCGTACTGGTTTGATATACCGCTCCCCTAACCAACTTAGTGACGAAACGGCCTCACCTAGTACCAGGGGATAGTAACTTCAAGCAAAAAAGTGGGACCGATTCGAGATTGCTTTTATGTAAACAGTGAACTTTTTTTACACTCTAAAAATCGAACCGACTTGCACTGACAATTGAATGATATTATCAATTTGTGCGAGATGCCTCAAAACAGCTGGGAATAAATATTGTTTATATACAGTAAGTTACATTTAATGCGACGTTTAGATTATTGAACAGACCTGTAATGTGACACGTTTAATTGGACATTTGTGTAAACATCGAGTTCGGGGACCAAATTATGGCGCCACATTAAAGTTGCCACCAGACGTCGACACTGTACCACTCACATCGCCAATGTTCAATTACAGGCCAAAATCGCCTCCAAAGCGACACTGAGTGGTGCCTCGGCATGTCGTATTAAATTTAAATTACTGTATTATGTTGTTATTTATGTCATAATGCATATGTCATAATGCATAATGTCATAAGCAATGAACACACATTTATTTTCCACTTGCAACAGTATTCACGATGATTGGATGGATGAATATACGACTCCTACATGCATCTAGTACAACTATTGTCATGCGTATATACGATTTACTACAGACAACCCAAAAACGAATGGCGGAAAACGTTCTTAATAATTATGATAATTAATATATATTCTTGTAAATACATGTATGTTTGGAATATTACCTTAAAAAAATGTTTTTAAGTCAGAATATTTCCGGTTTTAAGAAAAGTGAACGTTAAAGTTGCTTTTTTTTATTTTTAACTTTTAAGAACGAAAGATTATCTGTTTGCCGGTCTTTTGAGTTCTGATAAACATAGTGACAAAATAAATTAGTTCAACTTCGTCATTCAATTGCACTTAACTCAAAACTGTAGACATGAGATTATGAACTTGACAAACCAAGCTGCCATGTATGCCATCCCAGCTAACATTCAATCGTATAACTATCGTATATAGAGCATCGAATATCTGATATTTTGGGTGGTATATGATGCGCCTAAATAGCATATACAGTAAGTTACCTCTAATCCTCGACATACCGAGGCACTACTCAGTGTCGCATTAGAGGTGATTGGCCTGTAATTGGACATTCACAATGATAGTGGTACAATGTCGACGTCTTGTGGCGACTTCCAATCTGGGGCCATACTTCGGATACCAAACTCGATGTTTACAAAATATCCAATTAGAGATGGAAAAGTCCTATTATTTGTATCCCATTACAAGTCTGTCCAATTAACTAAATGTCGAATTAGAGGTAATTTACTGTACATGCAAGGTTATTAGGCAATACCTAATAACATAATAAGTCTGTTGTCATACGAATATACGATTCATCACTGCCATAAAAAATGGCGGAAAATATTAAAGTAAAATGTTCGGCCCGGGGAATCACCATTTTTGTATGTATATAGAACCTTTATAAACATTATGTTTGTACAAATAGGAATCAATCAATTGACTTTCAGATATATAAATATTTGATATGAGTTGGGCCACGCTTATAAAATTGCTCCGATGGGATTTGAACTCCGGTTGTTTGGATTATCAAGCCGCAGCTATCTCGTACGGCTACCTGAAATATGATTCTAGGGCAATTAAAGTTCTTACATATGATACGAAAGAGTTGCACTCGGCTACTTCATTCCTGATTGTTTATTGTGCTTTAGTGGAAGTATCGCAAAATTTATATAGAAATGGATAAATAAAATTCAGTACTACATGTTTCAAGTAATCAAATAACATGAAGTAAAAAATTTCATTCATATTTTAACAATTTAAAACTACCTTCGGGCCTGCCCAGCAAACATTAAATCGTAAAAAAAATTCGAGGGGTTGTATCAGAGACACGACCGCTTAAAACGTAGGGCTACGCAATCTTTTTTCTTTTGAAATTTGATGGTTTATCATTTCGAATATTATTTGCGAATACGTCGAAATTTCATAAATAACTCTTTAGTAAAAAATTTTTTGCCCTTGCGAGAACAATACGCTTTAGTCATATGTCACAATTCGTTTCTTTATATCAATGCATACATTGCACTGAATATTAACGAGTGGCATCTTCCGTGCATCGCCATCGAAGACGAATGAATTCTCTGAGTTTCAAGTGTCTATAATTCAAAAGAAGAAGAAGAAGAAGTGCATCGCCATTCAACAAGCATCAAAAACGGGTCTAACAGATGCATACAGTTGCAGTGCTAAAAATGAAACATCGTAAGAATGACCGTTTATGAAAAATCGTTTCTCGACTCTCGGTCGATACCGTCAACAAAGTTTCTAAGTTCTATGTTTTGCGCAATGAAAACAAGCTACACACAAAAAAACCAAACAGTGATGTTTAGAAGCGACCTAAAATCATTTGTACTCTTCTCTTTTTTCGCCTGCTTTGCCATGCCTCGGATGGTTGTGTTAATTGCAATGCCAGATGCACTTCAAGTGAAATATTCACTAACCTTCACAGCTCGAAGGGATACATTAAACACAAAACGAGCAGAATAAGCGACCTTTGTTGTTTCGGGCACAGAAATATTCTGAGAATTTTCCTCAGAAGAGATGCAATACTTATACGCTTACGACAGCTTACATACTATGCAAGGGTGGAGTTTACTTCGCAATTTTTTTCTTTTCGATCCCCCTTCGTTGTTTCTGTTCTAGCGGCTGCATAAGTTACCCGTTATTGACAGCTCTGTTCGGGAAAGCACACAAATGGACAGAACAAATGTATGGAAAAATGGGAATGGGAATATACAGACTATGGGATTGTAATGTATAGCATATCAAACAAAAAAAATCTTCTGGTATACAAAACGTTTAAATCAGTTCGTAGCAAAAATAGTTGTTAACATTAGCTTTATTTCATAAAAACGTGACCTGTTTTCTGATTTGGCACCCTTAATGTAAGACGTAGTCCTACGTTAAAAATCTAAAATTGGAGGCGATATACATACATCTAAGACACATTACTTGTATGATGTATATAACTGGCATATGCATATGAAATTGGAGGCCAAATACATGTATATGGGGTATATGATGTAATATAAACGATGATTATACGATTTATTATTTTCTAGGATGTATGTATATCGTCTCCACGATTGCATGTATGGGCTGGCTAGGCGCATCATATACATGCAATATATATAATCATACTTGTATGTTTGTGAATATAATCCTCAAAATAAAATAATTACACTAAACCTTCATTTCAAACAACTTATACAGTTACCAAATCACGCAATAAACATCAAGAATTGCTGGGAATCTCTTATCAATATTCGTTCAAATTTGAAAATGTGCTTTACTCCAGTTTTGTTGACAACTTTTATAAATCATATATAAACATAAACATTCCCACCTTTCATCCTTCATTAAACACCTCGTAGTGGAAATCTGTCGGTATGCATACACTCTCCTACGAAACATAGTGGAAAAAAATATATTCGTCGATGTAAACAAGCAGTGAAAAAGGAGACACTTTTCGACGAGTGATTTGTATTGGGCACCTTACACGATCAACCGGATTAACAATAAGTGTCTTCAATATCGTGACAGCTAGGCTTTCAACATCTGATCTAACCTCAATCAATATTTTTCCACCTTACACGGTCAATATCGCCCTCAACCCGAGACAACGAAAATATCCGCGATGGCTAGTGGCGACATTCGAGTTTGGGATCCAAACTATTCTCTATCAGATTAGAAGGCTAAAAGGCAATTTTCAATTGGTAAAATTTGAATGAAAATATCTACTTGGTATTATTTAATAAGTTGAAGCGCGTAGTCCTAACCTTAACTTAACCTACTTCCTCTGAATTTTCAGATATTCCTACTAAACAGTATTATTATAATATAACGTCAATTTCAGACATAATTTTTGTATGGGATTTTCTCACCACTTGCAGAAAAAAAAAGTGATTTGCATTCACATAGAATACTAATTTGATTCGTAAAAGTTAATTTTCATTCATAATTTACACTTTAGAATTCGGTTTTTCTTCTCAAAAATACATCATAATACTCGTTTCACAAATACAGACTGTTCCTTTCAGTTTCAGAGATGCCAGATTATTTTAGTTTGCCAAAATATATGCAAGTTATTTTATCTGCAAGCAAATGTTTTTATTCCATAAATGAGACTATGACAGTAGAACCCCGATTATCCGCGAGCGGGTGATCCGCCCTGCGGATTATTCGTGACTGCGAGTTCCATAGTAAATCAATAGGCCTTTCCGGAATTTGTTAGTGAGTGGTAGGCCCATGCTCTTTTGTTGTGGTCATGGCTTTTACATTATTTAGCCACTGGTGTACACGACCTTATAGATGGATAGTTGATTGATTTTTGTATTGATAGAACATAGTTTTTATGTTGAAACATCTCTTTTCGTGTTTGCATTTTTTTGTCCTTTAATGGGTCATCGCGATATTCGTTAATCGCGGTGAGTTTGCCCGACTATTCCGCGGATAATCGGGATTCTACTGTAGCTTGAATTAACACATGATGTTTTTTCATCTGTGATTTCCCCAGATCTTCTCATTCTCCAAATTTTATAGCGGAGTGTGAAGAAACACACAACCCGCTCACTAGCGCAAAGAATGACCGAGTTCAACGTTAAAAAATTCCTAAACATTGTTAAGTTTCATCCACTCTCTCACCCTCACATTGTCAGTTTACTTTGAAGTTTTGATTTGTATCGTGAAAAGTACCGTATTTTGCTATTCAAAGTATCGGTTTTCCAAACCAAAAGCTTCCATTTATGATTCCTACAATTTCAGTAGTTTATAAATTTTAATTGCAATCGCAAAAAAGACTAACAAAAATTAAATGTGCGCTTGCATATCTGGCAACTCAGTCTGGAAGTCCGTGAGGTAAAACGTCAACATCATGCATCTATATGAAATGTCACGATATTGATGCTCGAAAATCAGAAAATCCGGATTTCTGCGTCGTCGGCCATGTTCAGCTGTCATTATGCTCTCAAATGTCATCATATTGTCAATAAAGTTGACCGTGTAAGGTCCGCTTATGAAGTTCCACTGCCGTGCTAGTACCATAGACCCGTCCAAGATGTGTAGAATAAAGGTGTGACCGTGTGGTCAATAAGTGCGCGAGGGGAAACGGTATAAATATACAGAGGATTGTGGGAAGGGATTTGACTGCAAATAGAGATGTCTAAATTTTTCGTTCATTCGATTGTCGATTAATCGTGGGGTGATATTGATTCGAATAATTGTCTTTCAGTATTCGATTAATCGAGCGAATATTTATTTCTTGTAATCAAAACAAACAGACATTTATGATAAAAAAAATATGTCATAATTTTGAAGTTCATGATTTTTTGAGGATGATTGAAAAAAGAGGACACCATGAAAATGATACACAATACAGGGCGGACTCTATTATATATTGTTTCTGATTCCTTTTCACTGTATATAATCGAGTCAGAAAAAAGTTTTTAATCGTTTTTTGTATGTTTTTATCATTTCTTGAATATAAAAAAGGTTTTGATTTTTGATTCACCCCCTCAAAGTCAGAAAATACCTTTCTCGCATGAAAAAAAAATAAATTTATCCAGATTCTTTCAGGAGGTAATAGACGAGCATATTTGATGAATAAAAATCCTTCTACGCATATGTTCGAATTTCAACAATGAAATAGTTATAGAACTATTTTTTTTTGTTTCGGACTTGTTGCCTCAAACTGGCTCTACTTTAAAAACTACTGTTGCTTTCATTTGAAATATGAGAAATTTTGTACAGGATATAGTAGTGGAACATCCGTGGCCGAGTGGTTAGCGTCTCACATTATCATTATCATGTCATATCAAAAGTTCCACAGGGAACGTTAACGCCATTCAAGGAGAAGGAAGGATAGTAGTGGAACATCTAAATTAGTGGATTTTAACATTTTGGAAGTGGAAAACTTGAAAGTTAATAATATTTAATGTGTTATTATTAATTTTATCCTGAAAATTTATATTGAACTAGATCATTTCTATCAATTAAATTAAAGCTCTCTAACCACTCTAAAATTTGTATTTTGACACCCAACTTTTGCTTTTTTAATTTGGCTGCAATAACTATATAACGATATAACTGGTGAAAACTCAAGCAAAATCTTCAAAAATGACGATTTTCACCCCACTGTACATGTAATAGCCACTTAAATTTCACCTTATCGTTAAAAGGTTACCTTCCTTCTTGAAATAAGTCATACTTAAAATATTAAAAAAATATATTTTTCCAAACTGTATATAATCGAGTTCAAAATTGTATATAATCGAATCACATATTAGTCGAGTCCGACATGCATTTTTTTTGCACCAACCAAAATTTTGGCTGTTCAAAATTATCTGGTCTTCGAATGTTGTTTGTTTAAATAGCTGATTTGTTTGAATATCTCTGCTTGGTCATAGAATCATTGATCACTAGTATGGTATTTTTTCCTCGGCGCTCTGAATTTGAATACAACTATTTTAGAACGGGAGCAGAGACCACCTTCTTCTAGTCCGCATTTTACTCCTGTAGACCCTGAATTCTTCTTCCCAGTCTCCTCCACCACCTAGGAATCAAACTTCTACCGTAAATGATTTAGCATATTCTATGAATTTCGACGAAACACCATGACGGTTAAACAAATTTTGCACTGTATTTTCTGAAAAAAATGGTTCCTTTTTCATTAATCGCGATTACTTTGATAATTATTCGATGTATTCATACCTTGATTTTTCATTATTTGGTATAAAATTACTGTTACAGATATTCGATTATTTGAATTAATCGAACGATTAACCGACGTATCTAGCTGCAAAACGCGGGTAAAATATCTCCATCACCAACCGACACTGAGAGTCGATTTATTCTCTTGAGCTGAAACATATAAGATAGAGCATATTACTAAGCTAACTTTAACCGTAAAAAACTTACCTTTCAATTTTCCAATGCTCTTATTCCCACCAAAACAATACCACACACAAAGAGCAGAAAAAAGATTTGCAAAATATTGCAGATTGTTTACATACAAAATCCAAGATGGCCTTTCTCATAAGTCGCGCTACCGTATTGTATCTATCGTGGACCCGTCTTGATTACACCAACAAAATTTTTTTTTTGTATCTATCGTGATCTAAATCAAGGTGTTTATAGGAGAAAAGGTGGGACCAGAATGCCGCGCTATGCGTCGCGTTGCGACAATTGTGCTTTGACACTTCATTTTAAATATGTGTGTTTCCATTAAGTCGAACACAATAATGCGTTGCGTCATTAGCATCATTGTACTAAACGCTAACATTTGTTCTAAACTGCTTGCGTCGAATTTGCGATGACAGTGGCATGGTGTCGACGTCTGGTGGCAACTTCAAATTAGGGCCATAATTTGGGTCCCAAACTCGTTAGTGTAATCTCTATAAGATTAGAAGACACGAAGCCGGTTTTTAAGTTCTAAAATTTGAATGAAAATTTTCACATCATGTTATTTGATTACTTGAAACACGTGTTTCTGACTTTCATTCAACCATATGGCTGAACAATTCCAACATTGTTGCAATTTTTTTTCATCATAATATGAAGTTGTCTTCACAAACCATTTTCGTATGAGACTTTTTCACAACCTGCAAACAAAAATTTTCTTCATTTAAATAGAATACTAGTTTGATATGGAAAAGCTAATTTTAATTCATAATTTTAATTTTAAAAACGTGTTCATTACGACTGAAAATCAGCTCTTTCACGCTCCCCTAAACTAGAAAACGAAGCTCAATGCCGCCAGCGCGGGTATGTCAATGAATTGTTTTTAAAAACTGATCCTCGGATACAATAAGAACAAGATTTTCATACGAATTTTATTTTGTTTTTGTACATGAAAAGTGGTGACGCGAATGCTAGATTGTGACTGCAAATCAACAGACTGCGTCGGGCGAATGTTTTAGTACAAAACGCAAGCAATGACAGCTGATGAGAAGCAACGCACAACGCGGCATTCTGTTTCCACCTAAAGTAGGGATGCTATGTCGATGTCGATGTTCCGAAACATCGACGATTGGTATAAAACATTTTTATGAAACATTTTGAGGAATATTACAATTATTCATATTTATTACATTTTATTCATATTGAAGAAATCTGAGGATAGGATTTACGTGATTTACTTCTCGTATTCATCATAACATTTATCTATATTATTTTACCTTTTATTCATATTATAAAAATCTGAAGGTTAAAAATTGAAACTTAACACTTCTGAATACGTCAAATCTGCTCTGCGGTTACCATGATAACACAGTAGTGGAACTCATTATAATTCACTAACTAAAAAGATTTTCAATCCTTGTTTACTTGAAGAATAAATTTTTTTCAGGCATACTTGATTTGAGAGTGTATCGATTTCTAGCTGTCTTGATGCAAGGTCTTTAATGAAGAATGATAAGATGGGAAGGTTTATATAAACATGTTCATAATTACATTAGTTTATTCAAATATTAATATTGCTCTTATATTAGCTATTAAGAGCAATTTTATCAAAATTTGGAAGAGAAATTAAAAAAGTAATGTGTTTTTTCAATAATTTTTCTGATACGGTTATTAAAAATCCATGATTACCTTTTCTTTATCATTTACCCCCCATTATTTGTCATTTGGGGCATCATTTTGACAGTACAATTTGAGAGGTTAAAATTACGAAAAAATGCGACAAGATAAAAATTTTTGAAATAGTTTTTAAAGAATGAATTGTGGGAAATGCAGTGACAAATTTTGTTAGCTTTGTAATTAATGTTTTTCTGTAGTTCTAAATTTCTGAGTTATATTTTTAGAATGGTAGATTGAAGTGGATTCATAGAAGAATAAGGTTTCATTTGATATGTCGATTTTTGAAATCGGCTCAATGGTTGAAAAGTTTAGAATTTTTGTAAGAAATCATGAATTTTATGTGTTCTTAACTTTCAAACCATTGAGCTTATTTCAACGATCGACATATGAAATGGAATCTTACCTATGAATCCGCAAACATGACTGGTAGTAATTCAAAAAACCTAACTTAAAACGACAAAATGTGTCGTCAATTGTAGGATATGTAATGATAAAAAATAATATATGATAAAATTTAATTATATATAAAAGATATCACGCTTACGATAGTGATATCTGAAAAAAAAAAATTTGAAAAAATATAAATATACATACAGTACAGATTCGCTTATTGGCATTTTTTAGTTGGAGTGCTATTTATTTGGCAGTTCGCTAGTTTGAGTGGAGCACACGCTAATCAAAAAGCAATCATCCTTCATAATTGTATGTCAGTTTTACTCTGTTGTTTCGATGCCATTTTTATTGAAGGGTCTTTGAATGTTGAGCTCAAAAATAAAAGCACAATATAAAATGTTCTAGTTTTGCAGTTTGTTTGACACATGTTTAAATTTTAAAATATACATAAATATATTAATTGACTTATATCACTATTCAAGGAAGTTAATGACACTTATACAATCAAAAAAATAATCATGTCAAAGTTACGTGAAAATATACATGAATATTATCCATTGATCAATTCATGCCAAAATTACAGGATTGACATATGGATGCATAGCAGACGATAGCAATATATAAATATAGTGATCCGTATGTGACATTCCAGTAATATATACTGCATGTTACTTAATTATTTGAAGCCCGTATTCCTGACTTTTATTTAACCATTTGTTTATACATTTTCACTGAAACTTTTCATTATAATATAAAGTTGTCTTCAAAAACAATTTTCGCATGAGATTTTTCCATCACTTGCAAAAAAAAAGTGTTTTTCATTTGAATAGAATATATAATTTGATGCGCAAAAGTTAATTTTCATTCATAATTTTAATATTAAAAACGTGTCCATTCCGCCTGAAAACCAATTATTTTTTATGCTCCCCTAAACTGGTAAACAAAGCTCAATGCCGTCAACGCGAATCCTCCTACTACATGCAGCTATGTGCCTACGCAAAATCCCAGCTGGTGCGGCAACCACGAACCTTTTCAAATTTGCGTTTCTTGGAGCACTGAGAGCACGGCCAAAGTGAGAGCAGATATCGCGGACATGACGTGTACCCTGCATCAGGACGATGCTCTTACCGATAGGTGCGATCAGAGGGGTCAAAAGTGTTAATTTTCCCGCCCTATTTCAGAATACAATCGCGAAACTTTTCCGTAATTCGCAGAGCACACACGTTCGTCTTAGGCTCATGTGAATCTATAACGTTTCCCATAACGACGGCAAAGTAAACTTGCATGATGAATAAACTTAAAACACTTACTGGACAAAAATATGGTTGTCGTCAACAGTATTACCAAAACTAACTTTAATCCAGTTGCGGTGTACTTATCCATACGCTAAATTGTTTATTCTCAAACATACACAAATAGCATGATCCATTTCACATGCTCTGTAGCCTCATATTTTTTTAATAGTCGCAAAAACACGGTTATATAAATGTGAAGAATTTGAAAAACCAATAATAATAACATTTCGTAATAACCTAGTGGCACTAATTAATTATATATGGTATGTGT
This sequence comes from Toxorhynchites rutilus septentrionalis, assembly GCF_029784135.1. NCBI lineage: Eukaryota > Metazoa > Arthropoda > Insecta > Diptera > Culicidae > Toxorhynchites > Toxorhynchites rutilus. The sequence continues at coordinate 192,611,224 of NC_073746.1, forward strand.
TCTCTTCCTGTGATTATCTTAGAATTTTCCTACGAGAGAATGTGTGCCCATCTATCTATTCTAGTCTTTTTATTCCACCATTGCAATAATAATCTTCACAATTAAAATAACATAATTTTCCTTCAAACACTATCTCACTGCTGCTTCCGCAGATTCTCGTCCAGAAACGCGCTCAGCATATGCCGCAATTCCTCGAGCACGTACATCTTGGGCAGACACGGCTTCTCGAGGGCATTTTGCATCAACGCACACGTGTTAATACACGAATCCTGGGCGAAGAATGACCGAATCAGATATGCCAACAGTTGGTTGATTCCGCTCTGACAGAGCCGAAGCTTCGGCGTTCGGCAGCGGAACATCTTGACCACCGAGTACAGATCGAACAGTTTGGTCGTGAACACCTCTTCGTCGATCGCGTTCCGGGTCAGGTTGAACTGTGTGGAATATCGAATAAGAACATTAGGAGGAATTTTTCTTTTGTGTTCAAATTAACTAATGTGTTCAAATTAACAAAAACTGACCTTGACATTCAGCTCGACAAAGTCGCTCAAAATTTATCCCTTGATGAACCAGTTGGAGATTTGTTTGACATCTTCGAACTCATTTAGTAGCAATTTCAAATAAGGGATCTTATCTATGAACAAAACAAAAACAGAAGTTAATTATAAAACTCGGTCAATTTGTCGAAAAACACCACCCACCGTTCACCCACAGTCCACGGCAATATGCTCCATGATGTCCTCGTGCGCCTTTGCAGAAACTTTTATCACTGAACCTGTTCCACAGCAGGTGAATGAAGAAGCGAAATAAAAATTTCGGTATCCATATCACTTGCAAATTCTGATTGATTCCAAAATCAACAAACAAACGTCAATAGCACACACATATTAATACATGGGGTGAAAATTGCCTGAATTGTACTAATACTAACAGACATGACAAAAACTGTCAACTCGCTTTTATGGCATGAAGCTTCGTGCTCCTCTTTTGGGAAATGATGGTGAGAATGGATTTTCAGGTGCATTGAACACATATCTTAAAATAAAAATTATGAATAAAAATTAACTTCTTCTTACAAAAAAGGTGTTCTTTATGAAATAGAGCAATACGTTCTTTTGCAAGTGGGGAAGCCTCCTGAACAATAATTGTGTTTGAATATGATTGTATATTACAATGATGAGTTTTAGTGAAAATATCAAGGAAATCATACAACAATGGTTAAGGAAGAATCAGTACCGCGGGTTTTAAGCAATCAAATAACATGAAGTAAAAATTTTCATTGAAATTTTAAACAACTTAAAACTGTCTTGAGGTGTAATAATCTTATAGAGAATGATTTGCCTTCCCAAACCGATGTCTCCACCAGACGACGACACAATACTACTGTCATCGCTTATAATGCTTGTCCGGTCACCGGACATTGCAGTCGCAGTGGACGGCTGCATCACGGCGCCGTAAAGAGGTTGGTACGGTCGAAATTTGCCATTTGGGTTTCAAACCGGTCCGGCGGTCCGGCACATTATCCGGTTTCAGCCGGACCGGTTTCAAAAAGCGCCGCTGGGTTTGGACGGATAACCGGATAATAATGTGAAAGAGACCTCGCGCTACACAAAACCGTACATCTTTCACATACACATACATGCATTTGTTTATACAGTGGTTTGACAGCCCAATTGTTCTTGTTGCCTGTGGTATAACTACACCGAGTTGGTCGAGCCCGTGTTTATTGAATTCCTACTATTGTTTATGAGCAGCTGATTAGGGCATTCACCCTCTCATGATGTGCCTTTTGAGGGTGATTTTGGGATGGGTCATGAACAAGATTGCATATGGAATATCTTGGAACCACAGCTGCTGCGGCAACTACGAGCCTGCTCAAATTTGCGACCCTTGGAGAGTACATACGACCAGAGATGCCAACCTTCCTGATTTTTCAGGATTTCCAAGACTTTTTGACACGTTCCCTGATATCCTGACAAACACTGAATTTTCCCAGATTTTTCTGGAATGATCCAGATTTTTCCTGATTTTGTTCTTTTTACTTTTTTTTTATTAAATTTGTTTATTTAAACAGGCTCAGTTACATGAGTTTGAAGGAGCCGAATTCTTAAATATATTTTTAAAACTATATATAAATAATTTTCTTAGCTCTATGCTTAGTAAGGTGGAAAACCGATTGCGCGTGTTGAACTCGTGTTTAGAAGGTACTCTTTACTTCATTAGAATGAAAATTATTCGTAATAAATATACGATGTTTTCCTGGTTGTAAATCATTATTATCATAATAGCCTACATAAAAAAGCTCTACAGTCCGCACTTGTATAATGTTTTATCATTTTATGTTTATTATCTATATATTCCGAAGCGATTCGCTTTATTCAAGATACCCTGTCGACATTTATTAAAGCTTGAAGTTAGCGTTAGAAAGATACAGATTAGCACTCCCAAAGGCAGTTTCAAATCGTTATATTATGAATGATGAATAATTGAAAAAAATTGTAGTTTTTTGTATACCTTATTCCTAATTCTTATTTTACAACTTTGTCTATACATTTCCTGATATTCCACAAGCACTCATCATCATTAACATACATTAGCATTCTCAAAGCTCCATTATGAGCTTCCACTAATCAAACAGTCGATAAATAACCACAACTACTGCTTGCAACAAACTGGAGGAACTTCCAGAATTAATCAATGTGATAGCCGTCGTGCTCCATCAGAGCAACGCCAAACTTCGTTTTTTTTTGACAACACGGCAATTTAATTTTGAGTTTGACTGGAATATGCTATCCCACCAGCTAAACTAACCCGATATTGCACCTTCAGATTATCACAGGTTAGGGTCCATGTGAAATTATCTCTAGTACACGAACATAGTGTCGAGAAGCATAGAAAATATCTTTCATTTATATATAAAAGAGTTTTCGACGAGAATGTAAACCAGAATATGGATAATATTTTTAGGCTGTGTAAAAGATTTCGAAAGATCGTGGAACAAAACTGCGCTCACAAACTTGAATAAATGTAGTCTGCCTATAAAAATGGTGCGATTGTGTTTCCAAAAATCGGTTCGAACTTTTCGGACAACACAATATGAGCTATCCTGATTTCTCCTGATTTTTATTTTCATTCTCCCTGATTTTTCAAAATAATAGTTGGCAACCCTGCATACGACCCAATTCAGAATACGTTCGCAAACCTTTTCCGTAATTCGCAGAGCACAAATTTTCATCTTAGGCGCATATGGTTCTACAACGGTTTCCACAACAACGGCAATGTAAATTTGCAATGAACATGAAAAACTTATTGGACAAAAAAATTGGCCGTCATCAACAGTATTACAAAAACTAACTTTTGTCCAGTTACTGTGTATGATTTATTCCACACGCTCTGTTGCCACATATTTTTTCAACAGCCTCGAGAACACGGTTAGATAAAAGTGTACAATCTTATGAACCAATAATAATAACATACCGTAACAAGCTAGGGGAACTACTTATTTATATGTATTATGTGTTTTCTTCCTGTAATTATCTTGAAATTTGCAAAAAATCATTCTAGAGTGTTTTTTTTATTTCACCATTGCAGTAATTATCTTTGCGATTCAAATTACATCATACTTTTCCTTCAAATAATATCTCATTGCTGCTTCCGCAGATCCTTGTTCAGAACACACTCAGCCGCAATTCATCGAGCATCAATGCACGGCTATTAATACGCGGATCCTGGACGAAGAATGACCGAATCAGATATGCCAACAGCTGGGTGATTTCGTTCTGACAGAGCCGATGCTTCAGCGTCGGGCAGGGGAACATCTTGATCACCGAGCACAGATCGGACAGTTCGGGTTTAAGTTTTTCGAGCCGAGTCGCGGCCACCTTATCGTCGATCGTGTTCCGGGTCAGGTCGAACTGTATGGTATACCAAATGGGAACACTAGATGAGAGAACTATTCTGGTGTGTTCAAATTAACAAAAACTCACCTTCACATTCAGCTGGATGAAGTCACTCAAAATCTATCCCTTGATGAACCAGTTGAACATTTGTTTCACATCCTCGAACTCTTTCGGTAGCGATTTCAAATGAGGAAAGTTGCTGTGAGCTAAACAAAAACAGAAGTTAATTTAAGAGCTCGATTAAATTGTCAGAAGACACTATACACCGTTGAACACAATCCATGGCAAAACACTCCATGACGACCTCGTGCGCCTGTGATCATTGCTTCGCTTTGAGCAGAAACTTTTATCACTGAAATTTTCCACTGCAACTAAATAAAGAAGCGAAATAAAAATTTCAGTGTCCATACCAATTGCAAATTCTGCTTGATTTCAAAATCAACAAACAAACGTCAAACGGCACACACATACTAATATATGGGGCGAAAAATTGCCTGAATTGTACTAATACTAACAGACATGAAAAACAACTGTCAATTCGCGTGGAGCTTCGTGCTCCGCTTTTGGGAAATGATAGTGATAATTGATTTTCGGGTGCAGTTAACACATATTTAAAAATTAAAATTATGAATGAAAATTAACATTTTCTTATGAAATATGTTCTTAATGAGTTACACGTTACACGTTCTTTTGTAAGTGATGAAAACCCCCTGAACAAGAATTGTGTTTGTTAATAATTTTATATTACAATGATGAGTTTTAATGACAATATCAAGAAAATTATACAAAAATGGTTAAGTAAGAATCAGTATTACGAGTTTTAACTGATCACATAATATAAAGTAAAAATTTTCATTAAAAATTTGAACAATTTAACTGTCTTAAGGTCTGATATTCTCATAGAGAATGATTTACTTTCCCAAACCGGTGTCTGTACCAGACATCAACACAATACTACTGTCATCGCGTATAATGCTTATCCGGTCACCGGACATTGCAGTCGCAGTGGACGGCTGTATCACGGCGCCGTGAAGAGGTTGGTACGATCGAAATTTGCCATTTGGGATTCTAACCGGTCCGGCGGAAACCGGATAATGTGTAATCGCCCTTAGGCCGATTACACATTATCCGGTTTCTGCCGGACCGGTTTCAAAAAACGCCGCTGGGTTTGGACGGAAAACCGGATAACAATGTGAAAGAGACCTCGCGCTACACAAAACCGTACATCTCTCACATACAAATACACTACACAAAACTGTACATCTCTCACATAGACATGCATGCATTTATTTATATAGTGGATTGACAGGTACACATTGCTGTAAATATTCCGGCTACATGCAGCTGTTTGCAGACCGAAAATTTTAAAACCACAGCTGCTGCGGCAACCACGAGCGTTTTCATATTGTGTGGCACATCAGGAGCATGGTCAAAGTAAGAGCAGCCCTCACGGCATTAGCGCATCCTGGATCATAACGGTGTTCTTGCAGCACCTATCGTAAATACTTCCGCCCCACATTAGAATAACTAAATTTAGTCCAGTTGCGGTGTAGTCATTCATACGCTCAGTTATTTTGTTTCTAAACATACACAAATAGCATGATTTTTTCACACGTTCTGTTGCCACATATTGGTTCAACAGTCTCAGAAACAAGTGTACAATTTTAAGACCGAAAAAATAATAACATTCCGTAAGAAGCTAGCGGCACTATTTATTTATATGTGTAATGTGTTCTTTTCCTGTGATTGTCTTGGAATTTGTCTACGAGATAATATATGCCCTTCCATTCATTCTAGAGTGTTTTTTATTTCACCATTACAGTAGAAATCTGTACGATTAAAATAACATCATAATTCCTTCCTAAAAATAACATAATGATTCATTCAAATGCTATCCCATTGCTGCATCCGAAGATCCTCGTCCAGAAACGGGCTCAGCATATGCCGCAATTCGTCGAGCACCTACTCCTGGGGCAGCGGTAGCTTCTCGAGCGCATAGCAAATCAACGCACAGCTATTTATACGTGGATCTTGGGCAAAGAATGCCTGACTCAGATATTTTAATTTGAGATTTGGGTGATTTTGTTATGACAGAACCGATGCTTCGGTGTCGGGCATCTCGATCACCGATCACAGATCGGACATTTTGGGCTAGAGTTCCTCAAGCCGAGCCTCGACCACCTCGTCGTCGATCGCGACCCAAATCAGGTCAAACTGTCTGAAATACCCAATAAGAATATTAGGAGACCTATTTTTGATGTGCTCAAATAAACAAAGACTGACCTCCTCATAAAATCTCGATAAAGTCGCTCAAAATATGCCCTTTGAAGAACCAGTTGGAGATTTGTTTGACATCATCGAACTTGTTCAGTAGAGAATCTGTGAACAATACAAAAACAGAAGATAATTTAAGAACTCGTAGTTGCTGTGAGCTAAACATAAACAGAAGTTAATTTAATAGCTCGATTAATTTGTCAGAAGACACTACACACCGTTGAACACAATCCATGGCAAAACACTCCATGACGACCTCGTGTGCCTGTGATCATTGCTTCGCTTTGAGCAGAAACTTTCATCACTGAAATTTTTCACTGCAGCTGAATAAAGAAGCGAAATAAAAAATTCAGTGTCCATACCTCTTGCAAATTCTGTTTGATTTCAAAATCAACAAACAAACGTCAAATGGCACACACATACTAATATATGGGGCGAAAAATTGCCTGAATTGTACTAATACTAACAGACATGAAAACAACTGTCAATTCGCGTGGAGGTTCGTGCTCCGCTTTTGGGAATTGATAGTGATAATTGATTTTCGGGTGCAGTTAACACATATTTAAAAATAAAAATTATGAATGAAAATTAACATTTTCTTATAAAATATGTTCTTAATGCTTAATGCAATGCAATTGCACGTTCTTTTGCAAGTGATGAAAACCCCCTGAACAAGAATTGTGTTTCATAATAATTTCATATTACAATGATGAGTTTTAGTGACAATATCAAGAAAATTATACAAAAATGGTTAAGTAAGAATCAGTATTACGAGTTTTAAGTGATCACATAATATAAAGTAAAAATTTTCATTAAAAGTTTGAACAATTTAACTGTCTTAAGGTCTGATATTCTCAAAGAGAATGATTTACTTTCCCAAACCGGTGTCTGTACCAGACGTCGACACAATACTACTGTCATCGCGTATAATGCTTGTCCGGTCACCGGACATTGCAGTCGCAGTGGACGGCTGCATCACGGCGCCGTGAAGAGGTTGGTACGGTCGAAATTTGCCATTTGGGATTCTAACCGGTCCGGCGGAAACCGGATAATGTGTAATCGCCCTTAGGGTGGGTTTAGACTAGCGATATATTCATGTGAAGAAATATGACGAGATTTATAGAAATCGTATCAACCGTTTACACTAGCGTGAACTTCTATAATGAATATATTCATATTTTCGGTGAATTTATTCACCTGAAGTAGAACTGCATCCAACTTTAGTGTTTTCTCGAATAAGTCTATCATATTTATTCTCACCCGTTTACACCTATTTTCACGTGAATAAATCCATCTATAGCTTTAGATCTCCCTAATGTAAACCCGCCATAAGTTCCATTCGCTTTGGTCACATTAGTCGTTAGCGACCCGTTAAGATTGAGTGAGCTCGGCGGTACGCTGTTCACCCGTGGATATCCAGGCGTGTTGTTTCCCGGCGACTGCTGCTTCAGCTGTAGATTAAACTAATCGTGCAGGTTGTGGAACACTACAGCTAGTTCGGTTGAACAGTTAAGGTCGGTGAGGTGTGGAAATGCTCTGTAGCATAAAAATTGGACCTGGTTTGTTTATAAACAAAAATAGTCGCTGTCATTTAGTCGCTGACAGATACAGAAGAACATCTCGGCGGGAGTTCCGCAAGGTTCCTTCCTAGGTCCTACGCTTTGGAACACGATGTACGACGGTGTACTAACTCTGAAACTACCCATAGGTGTGGAGATCGTGGGATTCGCGGACGACATCGTAATAACTGTACTCGGCGAGACGCTCCAGGAGGTGGAAATGTTGGCGACTGAGGCTGTAGACATGATCGGTAGTTGGATGGACAGCGTAAAGCTCCAGATGGCACATCACAAAACCGAGGTGCTGTTAGTGAGCAATCGTAAGGCAGTGCTGCGGGCAGAGGTATCGGTCGGAGGACATACCATCGCTTCGAAGCGGGCAGTGAAATACCTCGGAGTCATGATCGACGACCGTCTAAATTTCAACCAGCACGACGACTATGCATGTGGGAAGGCTTCAAAGGCCATCAACGTGGTGGGGAGGATCATGCCAAATAGCTTTGGCCCAAGCAGCAGCAAGAGGCGACTCTTAGCAAGTGTATTTTCGTCGATTCTGAGGTATGGTGGTCCTGCTTGGTTGGCGGCTCTGAATACCCACCGAAATAGGAGGAAACTCAATAGCACCAATAGCACAGGACCATTTCGACAGAAGCTGTGTGTGTCATCGCCGGTTTGATTCCCATCTGCATCACCCTGCCAGAAGACAGCGAGTGCTACAAGCGGCGGGAAACCAGAGGTATCCGGAAATTGATGAGAGCGGAGTCGTTGGACAAATGGAAGCATGAATGGGATACGGCAGAAAACGGTAGATGGACGTACAGGCTGATACCGGTACTATCGACCTGGTTGAACAGGAAGCACGTTGAGGTTAACTTCTACTTGACGCAGTTTCTGTCTGGACATTGCTATTTCAGGCAATATCAACATCGGTTCGGGCACGCAGTTTCACCCCTCTGTCCGGAGTGTGGAGATATGGAGGAAACACCGGAGCACGTCGTTTTTGTCTGTCCCAGATTCACCGAAAGGCGCGAGGGGCTGCCTGCACTTCATGTCGGGAATATTGTGGAGGAGATGTGTCGCGACGAGATGATCTGGAATGCCGTGAGCAGTGCAATCACACAAATCATGTCGGAGCTGCAGCGAAGGTGGAGGGCTAACCAAAGTGCTGACAACGCCCGACGGTGAAAGGTGAACAACGGCGACGGCTGTTGCAAGAGATGGTACCTCACGAGAGTAGCTGTGACGGGGTGCGCGTTATGTTGGAGGGCACCACCTAATCGGCTCTCCGCTGGGAAGAGAAATCCTGCGAGGGTGACTGTGACGGGGCGCGCGTCAAGTTGGAGGGCGCTTCCTAATCGGTGCACGTCTCGACAGGTAAACGGATGCCGATTTAATAACTGCGACGGAGTGAGTGTCAAGGAATGCGTCTTCAAACTGGTGTATACCCCACGAGAGCTGCTGTGACGGAGTGCGCGTCATGTTGGAGGGCACTACCTAATCGGCGCTCCGATGGGAAGAGAAATCCTTCGAGGGTGACTGTGACGGGGCGCGCGTCAAGTTGGAGGGCGCTTCCTAATCGGTGCACGTCTCGACAGGTAAACGGATACTGCCGCGGAGAACAGCAAAAGGCCTGCCTGGCAACGCCTGACGTGGCCTGGATGGAGGATCACTGCGAACGTTTCGAAGGAGCGAGCGCCTAGGAGGGCGTCATCAAATCGGTGTGTACCCCACGAGAGTTGCTGTGACGGAGTGCGCGTCAGGTTGGAGGGCACTGGCTAATCGGCGCTCCGTTGGGAAGAGGAATCCTGCGAGGGTGACTGTGACGGGGCGCGCGTCAAGTTGGAGGGCGCTTCCTAATCGGTTCACGTCTCGACAGGTGAGAAACCCCGCGAGGGTGGCTGTGACGGGTTGCGCGTCAAGTTGGAGGGCAATTCCTAATCGGTTCACGTCTCGACGGGTAAATGGATGCCTTCGAAGAGGACATCAGCGCAGTGGAACTAATAACGAATAGAGAGAAAAAATATTGAGAAAAAGGGAAGGACAACGCTAGTCAGCGTTGAAAACTCGAGAAGTGCATGAGCACAGCCGCCCCCTGAAGTAGTCGCCTAGATGTGGTCCCAGGGGGAATAAGGCAACGAGTAGAGGGCTTGGTTTTGTGGGTGCGATCCCCACTCGACGTCTGGGTTAACCCTTCCCAGGTAAGGCTGGTAGAGCGTTCCTCACCTCTATAAAAAAAAAACTCACACACACACACACACATGGCCGTGGAGATCCGTGGAGTTGCCGGCCTAGAATAGCACTTCGGGTCTTGGTCCCTGTCCCTGTCGTAGAAGGCGACTAATAGGGTGATAACGCGAATAAGGGCGCGGTAAAGCCTAGGGAGATGGCACGGGGGAAATACCGTGTACAGGAGCAACGAAGGGAGTGCCCGGCACATCAGGATCGACGCCAGTAAGATCCTGATTACTACATACTGGTACGATACGGAAAACGGACATGATCAGGAAATGATTTACATTCGAAGGAAAAAGCTGACAGTCGTATTATCCTGTTCCCTGAGTAAGGAAGGGTGACACCGTCCTGAAATGGCGTTTGGGCTAATAGTGCGGTTGCCCCCGTCCCGGTAATAACTTGGCAAGTCTTCGGGTACGTTCGATGCTCGTCTAGGCCCAGGCACTAGGTACTAGGCGTCAGATGTCACATTCCTGACTGGCGCTGATCTGGCTCTGAACACGGTCCACATGAAGGACCGTGTCAACCCCTGCATGGCCTCACTGCTTGCATAGATAACCATGGGATCACTGGTAGCGACTATGTACAACGATCGGAGATAGAGGCTCGAAGTTGGGACCCAGAAAAATATGAATAGTAGCAATAACACACCAACAAACGATGGAAAGGAGAATGTGTTCGCGAGAAGCGGACGAATGCTGAGGTCACCTGTCACTCGAGTAGCCACAACGAGTACAAGCAATACAAAACCACAAGAAGTGTTTGCTGCTCAAGCATTCCAAGGAGTTCTTGGCTCCGTACAGAGCCAGTTGTTTACGCTGACCTCAAGCGCATCCCAAGAAGGGCAACTTGGGAGGCTCAGCATCACGGACGTTAGGAAAAAGGTCAACGAACGTGAAGGACAAAAACAATGTCAACTTAAAAATAAAACATCTGGTGACGAGCATCAGATCAGCCGTCATGGTTGCTGAACGTGAGCATAAGGAGCTGCAGATGAGAGCAGAGGGTGCTGAAAAGGCTCTGCTCGAGGCGAAGGAGAAACTCGTCGAGATACTTGAGACGCCGAAGGGTCCTCTGAACACACGATCGGACAAGAGAAGGATGAACACCCCAGGAGAAGAAGAAGAGCTGAAAAAGGCCAAGAATGATCTGAGTAACGCGAAAGGAGGTGAAAGCAGTGAATGGCGTACTGTCGATAACCAGGCAGAAAAACGTAAAAAACAGAAGGAGAAGAAGAAAAAAGTTGAGCAGGAAAAGAAGAAACTCGGACCTCGAGTGGAGCGAATCAAGGGCGATGCTCTGATCGTTGAAGTGTCAGCAGGAGTATCGTACGCAGCTATCCTTCGGAAAGTGAGAGACGATCCGGAGTTGCAGACACTGGGCGAGAACGTCGTGAAAACTAGGCGCACGCAGAAAGGCGAGATGCTCTTCGAGCTTAAAAAAGATCCAGGTGTTAAGAGCTCTGCTTTCAAACAACTCATTGAGAAGTCATTAGGGGAGGAGGCGAAGGTGAGAGCTCTCTCCCAGGAATCAACCATCGAGTGCCGGTATCTGGACGAGATCACGACTGTTGAGGAATTGAGAACTGCGTTACAGTCACAATGTGACCTTGGCGATGTGCCGATGACAATCCGGCTGAGAAAGGCGTACGGTGGGACGCAAACTGCCTCGATACGGCTCTCGAAACAAGCTGCGAATAAACTGGTGGAGAAGGGTAAAATAAAAGTGGGGTGGTCCGTGTGCCCGATGAAGGCTACCCCTCGTATGGCCAAGCAAATGGAGAGGGCTTCGGTCACCAGGCGAAAAACTGCGGTGGTCCTGACAGATCGAAATTGTGCAGGAAGTGCGGGATGGAAGGTCACGTTGCTAGAGACTGCACAAAGCAACCGAGGTGCATGTTGTGCAATGAGGAGGACGGAAACGACCACGTCACAGGTAGCTTCAAATGTCCGGCGTACAAAAAGGCGATTGCGGGTTCGCAGTAATGGAGGTTACCCAGCTCAACCTCAATCATTGCGACATAGCACAGCAATTGTTGTGGCAGTCAACTAAATGCGACGTTGCAATGATCGCAGAACCGTACCGAGTTCCTCGCGATAACGGAAACTGGGTGGTGGATAAAGCAGGGATGGCTGCAATACTAGTGATGGGAAGGTACCCCATCCAAGAAGTGGTGGAAAGCTCACAGGAAGGTTTCGTGATCGTCAAAATCAACGGAATCTTCATGTGTAGTTGCTATGCACCCCCAAGATGGTCAGCGGAGCAGTTTCACGAGATGTTGGACGTGCTCACGGATAAGGTCAGCGGCCGCAAACCAGTCATCATCGGAGGAGACTTCAACGCCTGGGCTGAGGAGTGGGGAAGCAGATGTACGAACGCCAGGGGGTACAGCCTACTAGAAGCCTTCGCAAAACTAGACGTCACACTTCTGAACGAAGGCACTAGCAGCACCTTTCGAAGGGACGGCCGCGAATCCATCATCGATGTAACTTTCTGCAGTCCATCACTGGCGGCAAACACGAAGTGGAGAGTGTCGGAGGGATACACACACAGCGACCACCAGGCAATCCTGTATAGTGTCGGCCAACGGAATCCCGCAGTGGTACGGAATACAAGAACCTTTGAGCGGAAGTGGAGGACAAAGGTTTTTAACAAGGAGCTTTTCGTCGAAGCACTACGCATAGACAGCAGAATTCCTAATCTGAGCGCCGACCGGCTGACAGGAACATTGGTGAGGGCATGCGATACAGCGATGCCGAGAAGACTGAACCCGACGAATGAACGACGTCCAGCCTACTGGTGGAACGAGATACTCAGCATCCTCCGCGCTAACTGTCTACGAGCCAGAAGAAGAGTCCACAGGGCACGAACCGATGTAGAAAGAGAGGAGCACCGCGCGTCTTTCCGAGCGACCAGAGCCGCCTTGAAACGAGAGATACGTAGGAGCAAATCGAACTGCTATAGGGAGCTGTGTCGAGACGTCGACGCAAATCCTTGGGGTGAAGCATATCGAATTGTGATGGCGAAATTCCGTAGTTCAACGACTCCCATGGAATTATGTCCGGAAAAACTCGAGGTCATTGTCAATGGACTCTTTCCGCAGCACGACCCACCGACGTGGCCACCCACACTGTACGGTGAGGACGAAGCAGAGAACGCACAAGTCACCAACGAAGAACTCATCGCGGTGGCAAAAGGTCTAAAGTTGAAAAAAGCACCCGGCCCCGACGGAATCCCCAATGTGGAAATCGGCGATCCTTGCTTTCCCCGACATGTTTAGGGTGGTGCTGCAGAAATGCCTGGATGACGGTCTCTTCCCTGCGAAATGGAAGATCCAAAAGTTGGTGCTGCTCCCGAAACCAGGAAAGCCACCTGGAGATCCAGCATCGTATAGGCCTATTTGTTTGTTGGATACTTTGGGAAAGCTCTTGGAGAGGGTTATTCTCAACAGACTGGTGAAATGCACGGAGGGTGATCACGGACTGTCGAAAATGCAGTTCGGGTTCCGGAAAGGAAAGTCGATAGTGGACGCTATTCGGACAGTTATCGAGAAAGTTCAGGTCTCGCTTGAACAAAAACGAAGAGGCGATCGTTACTGCGCGGTGGTGGACGTGAAGAATGCCTTCAATAGTGCCAGCTGGGAGGCCATCGCCAAGGCGCTATACAGACTGAAGGTCCCTGGCTACCTGTTCAGGATACTGGGGAGCTATTTCCAGAATAGGATCCTAGTTCACAACATAGACAGGGGACAGATGAACATCTCGGCGGGAGTTCCGCAAGGTTCCATCCCTTCTACGCTTTGGAACACGATGTACGACGGTGTACTAACGCTGAAACTACCCAGAGGTGTGGAGATCGTGGGATTCGCGGACGACATCGTAATAACTGTACTCGGCGAGACGCTCCAGGAGGTGGAAATGTTGGCGACTGAGGCTGTAGACATGATCGGTAGTTGGATGGACAGCGTAAAGCTCCAGATGGCACATCACAAAACCGAGGTGCTGTTAGTGAGCAATCGTACGGCAGTGCTGCGGGCAGAGGTATCGGTCGGAGGACATACCATCGCTTCGAAGCGGGCAGTGAAATACCTCGGAGTCATGATCGACGACCGTCTAAATTTCAACCAGCACGTCGACTATGCATGTGGGAAGGCTTCAAAGGCTATCAACGTGGTGGGGAGGATCATGTGAAGCGGCCCTAATCGAAACAGGCTGAGTTTTACATCCGTGTCAGCTGCAAAGGTCAACGATTTCGGTACGCTTTGATTTCGATGTTTGGTTTGCAGACTCGAGAACAAAAAAAAAAAGTATAGCGGTGGGATGCTGTCAAAGTGGTGACAGCGGTGGGATGCTGTCCAAGTGGTGACAGCGGTGGGATGCTGTCCAAGTGGGGACAGCAGCCCACCCATCGTGGTGTTTACAAAGTGTTGATTTCCTTGAAGGTAATCTGGGAATCGAACAGAATCCCTAGTTGAGAAAATGTGCATGGACAGAGATTGTAGTGAAAGAAGAAGAAAATCGAAAAAATATGAATCAGCATAATGCGGTAATCTGGGAATCGAACAGAATCCCTAGTTGAGAAAATGTGCGTGGACAGAGATTGTAGTGAAAGAAGAAGAAAATCGAAAAAATATGAATCAGCATAATGCGGTACAAGAAGTGACGTTCGAAAATGAACATATCGTAGTGAAAAAAAATCTGGGAAATTATTAGTACAGTTGAGCCAAGTAAAACCATCCCCCTGTAGTAGTGATCTCCAAAGAAGAAAATTCCGGTGATGAATCGCTTGTTTCGGATCGATCGAACAATAAGGATATGCTGTCGAGCATATGCAGCAAAGTGGAAAACATGTTGAAGAAAAATGATTCCCGCACGGAGTGGTTGAGCCATCGTTGTCTGCTGAGAAGTTTGATTCACGATCGATGTTTTTGCTGGACTGTGGCTCCGAGAGGTTCATTTACGTGGAATCGAATGTGGCATCAGACATCTTGAGGGATGTTATAGAAGTGAACTCCGTTTCTGGAATTCCTTTTTGCATTTATGAAGCACATATTTTATAATGAAAGATTGATTAAGTGAGAGAGCGGAAAAAAATGTTAGAACTAACCATATGTGGAAACACGATAAACAAAACTTTGCAAATCGTTGGGTGAAATTGAGGGAAAAAAACATGGATACATAAAAAGAAATTTTATTATAAATGTTAGACTACTGTAAACCAAAAAAAAATACTTTTTGAGTCCATCAATCGCTAAAATAGCTTTTGAATGTACCGAAGGGCTGGAAGGCCAGGAATGAATTCCTGTAAGGGCATGTATGAATCGATATTTACATAAAAGTTCACGAGAAACTAGAAATGTGGGATATACCGATGATAGCAATTAATTAAATAAAACAAAATGAAGATGATATTGACGAATGATAAAGAAAAATAAAACGAAGTAGCGCTACGAAAGCGAAGAAGAATCATGGGAGATGAATTTACCTCCAACAATAAAGATATAAATAAAGAAAACTAAATATTGAAGAAGATGACAGATTAAAGATTAAAAGAATATGAAGATGATGATGATGATGATGAAGATGATGGGAGGGAGATATATTGAGCAAGAATGATAAAAATAAACATATTGCACCAAGAAAAATTTTAATGAAGCTGTGAAAGCTCATCAATAATGATCGATAAGACTTTTGGAGAAGCTTTAAGGAGATATGACCTTTTTTTGTTCCCATTTAGAATTGGGGGATTACAGAGTTCAAGGAATTTAATTTTTAATTACAACCGGAAATAAAGAACAGTAACTGAAACCACATTTTTGACGATATTTTGTACAAAAGAAAATTAACCTAAATTTTCGTTTTTTTTTTGTGACAAGTCGAGCTTATACAGAAGAAGATAAATGACAAATGAAAAATAACAAGAATTTATAAATGTGGGATTCTAACAACACTTAAATTCAATGGTTGCATACTAGTTCATAGCAACTAGAAATGTGTAATCCAAAATAAAAGAAAAAAATGAAGTATCAAAATGTTTGATGATAAAACATTAAAAAACAAATGAAACATTTTTTTTTCAAGGGAACAAAAAAATTATAATGAAAAGAAAATTAAGGATAGTATTGAAATACAAAGAGATGAACAAAAAAATAAATAAATAATGAAACAATGTTTTTCTGCATTAAGATGGAAGACTCAAAGGTTAAAGAGAGAAAGAAAAAAGGAAGTATATAAATGTATCAAATATAAACCCCCCCCCCCCCCCATTCAAGAGTATATAACAATAAATGCAGTACAGAGAAAAACATTATAAAAAGAAGAGAGATCTCCTCTATATACGTAAATGTATGAATTAATAGTATGGATCGAAGTTATATAAAAGAAATATAAGGTATAAAAATGAAAAAAAAGTCTATTACTAATCACATATGCTTGCAATAATCTCTTCAAGATTATTTCAAGCTGTACAAGTAGCGGCCATGAAGCCATGAAGTATCCATGAAGCGGCCCTAATCGCTTCAGACATCATTATAGAGACGCTTGGAGAATGCTTCGCTCCATTTTTCCATATTTCATTTTAACACGCGCGTTGTTGTCAATTTACAAAAGTACATCCACCTTAGAGATGTACGGCCCTGTTGTTAATTTTTGTTTCCGCGTATGCTAAATTTGCCCTAGTTTAATTGTGTTGCTCTTTACACAATCGCGTGCAGAGTCAGCACAAGTAAGCGCGCGCCAAATTTTGTATTAGTAAAAAAGAAAACAAGAATTGTAAACATGACGAATAATAAAAGCATTCGAGGCAGTCAAGCTCGGGGAATTAGTACTCAGAATTTCTACCGCGCCGGGCGCGTTCAATTTTTCTTCCGAAAGGTCCATGATTTGGTATCAAGCCAGTGCCGAAGACGGTCGGTTCACATGCCAAATAGCTTTGGCCCAAGCAGCAGCAAGAGGCGTCTCTTGGCAAGTGTATCTTCGTCGATTCTGAGGTATGGTGGTCCTGCTTGGTTGGCGGCTCTGAATACCCACCGAAATAGGAGGAAACTCAATAGCACCAATAGCACAGGACCATTTCGACAGAAGCTGTGTGTGTCATCGCCGGTATGATTCCCATCTGCATCACCCTGCCAGAAGACAGCGAGTGCTACAAGCGGCGGGAAACCAGAGGTATCCGGAAATTGATGAGAGCGGAGTCGTTGGACAAATGGCAGCAGGAATGGGATACGGCAGAAAACGGTAGATGGACGTACAGGCTGATACCGGTACTATCGACCTGGTTGAACAGGAAGCACGGTGAGGTTAACTTCTACTTGACGCAGTTTCTGTCTGGACATGGCTGTTTCAGGCAATATCTACATCGGTTCGGGCACGCAGTTTCACCCCTCTGTCAGGAGTGTGGAGATATGGAGGAAGTACCGGAGCACGTCGTTTTTGTCTGTCCCAGGTTCACCGAAAGGCGCGAGGGGCTGTCTGCACTTCATGTCGGGAATATTGTGGAGGAGATGTGTCGCGACGAGATGATCTGGAATGCCGTGAGCAGTGCAATCACACAAATCATGTCGGAGCTGCAGCGAAGGTGGAGGGCTAACCAAAGTGCTGACAACGCCCGACGGTGAAAGGTGAACAACGGCGACGGCTGTTGCAAGAGATGGTACCTCACGAGAGTAGCTGTGACGGGGTGCGCGTTATGTTGGAGGGCACCACCTAATCGGCTCTCCGCTGGGAAGAGAAATCCTGCGAGGGTGACTGTGACGGGGGGCGCGTCAAGTTGGAGGGCGCTTCCTAATCGGTGCACGTCTCGACAGGTAAACGGATGCCGATTTAATAACTGCGACGGAGTGAGTGTCAAGGAGGGCGTCTTCAAACTGGTGTATACCCCACGAGAGCTGCTGTGACGGAGTGCGCGTCATGTTGGAGGGCACTACCTAATCGGCGCTCCGGTGGGAAGAGAAATCCTGCGAGGGTGACTGTGACGGGGCGCGCGTCAAGTTGGAGGGCGCTTCCTAATCGGTGCACGTCTCGACAGGTTAACGGATACTGCCGCGGAGAACAGCAAAAGGCCTGCCTGGCAACGCCTAACGTGGCCTGGATGGAGGATCACTGCGAACGTTTCGATGGAGCGAGCGCCTAGGAGGGCGTCATCAAATCGGTGTGTACCCCACGAGAGTTGCTGTGACGGAGTGTGCGTCAGGTTGGAGGGCACTGCCTAATCGGCGCTCCGTTGGGAAGAGAAATCCTGCGAGGGTGACTGTGACGGGGCGCACGTCAAGTTGGAGGGCGTTTCCTAATCGGTTCGCGTCTCGACAGGTGAGAAACCTCGCGAGGGTGGCTGTGACGGGTTGCGCGACAAGTTGGAGGACAATTCCTAATCGGTTCACGTCTCGACGGGTAAATGGATGCCTGCGAAGAGTACATCAGCGCAGTGGAACTAATAACGAATAGAGAGAAAAAATATTGAGAAAAAGGGAAGGACAACGCTAGTCAGCGTTGAAAACTCGAGAAGTGCATGAGCACAGCCGCCCCCTGAAGTAGTCGCCTAGATGTGGTCCCAGGGGGACTAAGGCAACGAGTAAAGGGCTTGGTTTTTGTGGGTGCGATCCCCACTCGACGTCTGGGTTAACCCTTCCCAGGTAAGACTGGTAGAGCGTTCCTCACCTCTATAAAAAAAAAACACATGGCCGTGGAGTTGCCGGCCTAGAATAGCACTTCGGGTCTTGGTCCCTGTCCCTGTCGTATGAGGCGATTAATCTGGTGACAATGCGAGTAAGGGCGCGGTAAACCCTATTGGAGATTGCACGGGGGAAATACCGTGTACAGGAGCCACGAAAGGAGTGCCAAGCACATCAGGATTGACGCCAGTAAGATCCTGATTACGACACGATACGGAAACGATTTCAACACGACGTTAAAGGCTGACAGTCGTACTATCCTGTTCCCTGAGCAAGGAAGGGTGACACCTTCCGGAAACGACGTGTAAGCTAATAGTGCGATTGCCCCCGTCCCGGTAATAACTTGGCAAGTCTTTGGGTACGTTCGGTGCTCGTCTAGGCTCAGGCACTAGGTACTAGGCATCAGATGTCACATTCCTGACTTGCGCTGATCTGGCTCTGAACACGGTCCCTATGAAAGACCGTGTCAACCCCTGCATGGCCTCACTGCTTGCATAGACAACCATGAGATCACTGATAGCGACTATGTACAACGAGCGGAGATAGCGGCCCGAAGTTGGGACCCAACAGACATGAATACCATCGAACAATTTAACAGATGAAACGACGGTAATGAAGACACACCAACGGGAGAGGCGAGCGTGTTCGCAAGGAGCGGTAAGCTCCAGAGATCACCAATTCGCAACCAGACAACTATTGCGAATCCTATAGGACACCAACAGCATCCACAACAAGGAGAGACTAGCCTGATACACAAGCATCAAATCGGCCGTTACGGCTGCTGACCGCGAACAGAAGGAGATGATCACGCGAGCAGAGGTTGTTGAAAAAGCACTCGCTGAAGCAAGGGAGAAGATGTCCGTCGAGATACAGGAGACGCCTAAGACGCCACGAAACCCACGATCGGACAAAAGGATACCCCAGGGGATGAAGAAGACCTGAAGAAGGTTAAAAATGACAACCTGGGAAACAAAAAGGAAGGTGAAGGCAGTGGATGGCGAACTGTCGAAAAACAGACGGAGAAACGGAAGAAGAAAGAAGAAAAGAAGAAAGTTGTGCAGGAGACAAAAAAAAACCAGGCCCAGACGCGAGCGAAGTAAGGGAGATGCTCTGATCGTCGAGGTGAAGGAAGGAGTGACTTACGCATCACTCCTGCGGAAAGTGAGAGACGATCCGGAGTTGAAAGAACTGGGAGAGAATGTGGTGAAAACCAGGCGCACCCAGAAAGGAGAGATGCTCTTCGAGCTCAAGAGGGATCCGGCGGTCAAAAGTTCAGCCTTCAAGGAACTGGTTGCGAAGTCGCTCGGTGAGGAGGCGAAGGTGAGGGCTCTATCCCAGGAATCAGTGGTCGAATGCAGAAATCTCGATGAAATCACGACAGACGAGGAGTTAAGGCGCGAGTTAATAGAACAGTGTAAGCTGGACAATACACCAATGACGATCCGTATGAAGAAGGCGTATGGTGGCACGCAGACGGCGTCGATACGGCTCTCAACAGTCGCAGTCAATAAGATGGTAGAAACGACCAAAATAAAAGTTGGCTGGTTGGTTTGCTCGCTGAAGATGGTGCCCCGGGTGGCCAAGCGGATGGAGAGATGCTTCCAGTGCATGGGCTTTGGACATCAGGCAAGAAGCTGCACAGGCCCCGACAGGTCTGAACTGTGCAGGAGATGCGGTGAGAAAGGGCATGTTGCGAGAAACTGCACGAAGCAACCAAAATGCCTGCTCTGCAAACCAGAGAACGGTAGCGACCATGCGACAGGAAGCTTCAAGTGTCCCTCGTATAAGAAGGCGTTAGCAGAATCGCAGTAACGGAGATAATTCAGATCAATCTGAACCATTGCAACACAGCTCAGCAACTGTTGTGGCAGTCGACAACAGAGACAAAATGCGACGTTGCAATCATAGCGGAGTCGTACCGAGTACCCCGTGATAATGGCAGCTGGGCGACGGATAGCTTAGGGATTGCTGCAATACAGGTGATGGGCAGATATCCTATCCAGGAAGTGGTTGGAGGTTCACATGAAGGTTTCGTAATCGCCAAAATTAATGGAATCTTCATGTGTAGTTGCTACGCACCCCCGAGATGGACAACTGAGCAATTCCACCAGATGCTAGACGCAATGACCGAGGAACTAATCGGTAGAACACCGATCGTCATTGGAGGCGACTTTAACGCCTGGGCGGTGGAGTGGGGAAGTAGATGCACCAACATCAGAGGGTACAGTCTACTGGAAGCTCTAGCAAAGCTGGAAGTAACGTTACTGAACGAAGGTACCACTAGCACTTTCCGGAAAGATGGGCGCGAATCCATCATCGACGTTACTTTTTGCAGTCCGTCGCTGTTGGCGAGTACGGAGTGGAAAGTGTGCGAGTCGTATACGCACAGTGATCACCAGGCGATCCGGTACAGAATCGGTCAACGAAACCACGTGCTAGTTCGGAGGACAACAAGCGGTGAGCGGAAGTGGAAGACGAATGCTTTTGACAAGGACCTTTTCGTCGAAGCACTTCGTCTAGCTAGCGGAGCTTCAGATTGGAGAAAACGTTGACAGATCTACTGGTGAGAGCATGCGACACTACCATGCCGAGGAAAGTTGTACCAAAAAATGGAAGACGCCCAGCTTACTGGTGGAACGACTCTCTTCGCAACCTTCCCGCTAGCTGTCTTCAAGCCAGAAGACGCGTTCAGAGAGCACGAAATAGCGCTGATAGAGAGGAACGTAATACGGTGTACCGAGCAGCTAGAGCCGCCTTGAAACGGGGAATTACACTGAGCAAAGCGAACTGTTTCAAGGAGCTGTGCCGAGATGCAGATGCCAACCCATGGGGCAACGCGTATCGAGTCGTGATGGCGAAGATCAGAGGACCTGTGACGCCCGTCGAATCGTGTCCCGAGAAGCTGAAGGTCATTGTGGAGGGTTTATTTCCGATGCATGATCCTACGATATGGCCACCGATACCGTACGCCGAAATAGCTACCGAACGTTCTCAAGTTTCCAGTGAAGAACTGGTAGCAGTGGCGAAGAGACTGCAGGTAAACAAAGCACCCGGCCCCGACGGAATCCCCAACGCGGCCTTGAAAACGGCGATTCAGGCGTTCCCGGACATTTTCAGGATAGTGCTACAGAAATGCCTGGATGATGGTCACTTTCCTAAGAAATGGAAGATCCAAAAGTTAGTGTTGCTGCCAAAACCAGGAAAGCCCCCGGGGGTACCAACATCCTATAGGCCTATATGCCTGCTGGATACTTTTGGGAAACTCTTGGAAAGGATTATCCTCAACAGACTGACGAAATGTACGGAGAGTGACCATGGTCTGTCAAAGATGCAGTTTGGATTCCGGAAAGGTAGGTCCACCGTTGATGCTATCCGGACAGTGGTTGAAAAAGCAGAGAAGGCATCACAGCAAAAGCGGAGGGGCGACCGACATTGTGCTATAGTAACGATCGACGTGAGGAATGCTTTCAACAGCGCTAGCTGGTAAGCCATTGCTGAGTCCCTACACCGTATGAAGGTTCCTGGGTACCTGTGCAGAATTCTAGGAAGCTACTTCCAGAACCGCGTCCTAGTCTACGAGACGAGCACGGGGCAGACAACGTTGAATATAACGGCCGGAGTACCACAAGGCTCTATCCTGGGCCCAACGCTCTGGAACGTAATGTATAACGGAGTACTGAATCTGAAGCTTCCCAAAGGCGTGGAGATCGTGGGCTTCGCGGATGATATCGCTCTCACAGTGGCAGGCGAGACACTCGAAGAGGTGAAGATGCTTGCAACCGAGTCCATCGTCTCAGTAGGGAACTGGATGCAAGCAGCGAAACTGCAGATTGCTCATAATAAAACGGAAGTATTGTTGGTGAGTAACTGCGAAGCCGTGCAGCGAGCGGAAATCACAGTCGGGGAACACGTGATAACTTCTAAGCGTAGGTTGAAATACTTGGGAGTTATGATCGACGACCGGCTGAATTTCAACAACCACGTCGACTACGTCTGCGAGAAAGCAGAGAAGTCCATTAGCGCGATAGCGAGAATAATGCCAAATAACGCAGGACCTTGCAGTAGCAAAAGGCGTCTCCTGGCTGCTGTATCCTCGTCCATACTGCGGTACGGAGCACCAGCCTAGTCTGCGGCTCTCGAAGCCCACCGGAATCGTAGAAAACTGGACCGTACGTTTCGGCTCATGGCGATGCGAGTTGCGAGCGCGTATAGGACGATCTCGTTGGAGGCAGTCTGCGTTATCGCCGGCATGATCCCTATTGGCATCACTCTGGCGGAAGACAGAGAGTGCTACAGACGAAAGGAAATCAGGGGTATCCGGAAAACAGCGAGAGTAGAATCACTCTTGAAGTGGCAGCAGGAATGGGACACGGCGGAGAAAGGCAGGTGGACGTATGGGCTCATTCCGGTACTATCGACCTGGCTGAACAGGAAGCACGGGGAGGTGAATTTTCATCTGACACAGTTCCTGTCTGGACATGGCTGCTTCAGGCAATATTTGCACCGGTTTGGGCACGCAACGTCGCCACTCTGTCCGGAGTGTGAAAATGTGGAGGAAACACCAGAACACGTGGTATTTGTGTGTCCCAGGTTCACCGCAAGACGCGAGGGGCTGCCTGCACTTCATGCCGGGAACATAGTGGAGAAAATGTGTCGCGACGAGGGCACCTGGAACGCTGTGAACAGTGTAATCATACACATCATGTCCGAGCTACAGCGGAAGTGGAGGGCCGACCAGCGTAGTAATAACCCCTGATCATAGAAGAGGAACAAATGCGAGGGCTGTTGCAAAGTGTAGTACCCCACGAGAGTCGTTGTGACGGAGTGCGCGTTATGTTGGAGGGCACTGCCTAATCGGCGCTCCGTTGGGAAGAGAAATCCTGCGAGGGTGGCTGTGACGGGGCGCGCGTCAAGTTGGAGGGCGCTTCCTAATCGGTTCACGTCTCGACAGGTGAGAAACCCCGCGAGGGTGACTGTGACGGGTTGCGCGTCAAGCTGGAGGGCAATTCCTAATCGGTACACGTCTCGACGGGTAAGCGGAATCTGGAGAGCAGGAGCAAGAAAATGCTGGCAATGCCTGTTGGTGGATTGAGAGAGGAACATTGCGAGGGCCGTTTCGGCGGAACGAGAGCCTAGGAGAGCATCATCAAATCGGTGGGTACCCCACGAGAGTTGGAGGGCACTGCCTAATCGGCGCTCCGTTGGGAAGAGAAATTCTGCGAGGGTGGCTGTGACGGGGCGCGCGTGAAGTTGGAGGGTGCTTCCTAATCGGTTCACGTCTCGACAGGTGAGAAACCCCGCGAGGGTGACTGTGACGGGTTGTGCGTCAAGTTGGAGGGCAATTCCTAATCGGTACACGTCTCGACGGGTAAAAGAAAGCCTGTGCAGCGGATGTGCGTGGCGGAGTACAACGGAATCGTAAATGAGATGTATAGAGAAAAAGGGAAGGATCAACGCTTGTTAGCGTTGAAAACTCGTGAAGTGCATGAGCACAGCCGCCCCCTGAAGTAGTCGCCTAGATGTGGTCCCGGGGGGAATGAGGCTACGAGTAGAGAGCTTGGTTTTTGTGGGTTCCTCACCTCTATAAAAAAACACACACACACACACACACACACGTTACCCACATCCAGTGGTACGGCAGTAAGCATCACCCCATTGACATACCAACAGTAACGAAAGAGTGATTTGGCTTCTCAGAGTGTGTTGGGTGATTCCTCTGTAATAGATGTCACACAGATACCACCATCTTCACATTTCATTACATCTGACACGGAGGGTGTCTCGTCAGTCTACATGTGAGTCTACACGGAGGGTGTCTCGTCAGTCTACATGTGATGATATGATACATGACCGGAATACTTTGCGGAACAACCTCTCTGCAGAGCTGTTGAACGTTCATTATTATTCTCGCGAGAACAATATACAAGATGGTCATACGTCAATATTTGGGCTCTTATTGCGAATGCACCTGGTACTCAATTTGCATCTTCTTGTTCTTTATTTGTTCCACCAGCGCCATTGAAAACGCACCTTTGACTTTTGATAACGTATAAAATCAACAATCCTTATGCGTAAACTGACCAGACGTCCCGCGTTACGCGGGACAGTCCCGCATTTCAACAAAATGTCTCGCGTAAGATTGCGTCCCGCGAAACGTCCCGCATTTGGCAAAAGAAGCGAAAATGTCCCGCGATATCAATATATTTCAATATTACGATTTGATCATGTTGATTGTCTTAAATGGATGAACCTCAAAAATGATTTTTATAAAAGTCTCCTATTGATCCGCAGGGACCAACGTGAGTCATCTTTGGTCCCCTAGCTCGGTCAGAGCTTACCGTGTTAAATAAGCCGGCAGAACTAGTGTATACTGGACAGGAAGAGGCAGGATTGTTTGATGAAGTATCGTAAATGAAGCACTGGGCGGCCTTACGGAAGTTGGCTGGAACCTAAACCATGGCTGATGAAAAACTAAACGTCGGCGTGTTCTTTTACCTTTTTGTGGGTTTGGTGGATTTCTCATTTGTCAGAGATGGACCTTCTTCGAGAACTTGATGTGGATGATATATTCGACGTCTTCGTTTTCCTGGGGAACATAAAGTACCCGGTCCTCGCCATTGGCTGTTTTTCACTTCTTTCGCCGGAAAGAAGTTTTTTACCAGCACCTCAAGCTACTCCTCCTGGGTGATTGCCTGCTGCTCAGATACGGCCGGTCTCGTCTGACCTTTCCACATGAAAATGTCAATTTTGGCCAGATTCTCCTTCACCGTTTGGCCAGTTGCTTCGATCTCCCGGTTTAAGGAGCGGCAGGGAGAGGATGTTGTAAATACCAGATCGACTATATCTGGCGGACACAAAGTGCCTCAGAATTCAACTCCTTCGCTGTGGGGTGGAGCTGGCAGTAAGAAAAAATCATCAAGTTGCTAGACAGTGCAAGGCAGCGAATCAACAGCTTTGAATCATTTTTGTTGTAGGCTTAATAAACGTAAGATTCAAGGAAAATTTGTTGCATTAACTCTTTGTGGTCGTTTTGTTTGCTCTCAGTCGCCATAGCAAGAAACCATGCTAATCTTATATTTTACTCAACCAAGTATCAGTTTATGATATTCCTAAACGAAGCTTGATGGCTAGTGAACCTGTTCACGAATTAATACGGTGCTCCTATGAGTAATAGATAACAGTACTCAGTATCAAATAAAGTAGTCACCCACACAAGACAACGCACAGTGCGTTGAATGCATAGGATTATGGGACAAAAATCATAACAGCAGAATCTAGCTATTGTAACACTTTGGTGTGATGGAAAAGATTGTTCATAAGTATCAGAACTACTGTTTGCATAAATTTGTCATGATATTTTAATAATCGCTAAGTGTCTCAAGCGATAAAATCTTTGCTCATCTAAAGTGAAAAGTTCTGACAATTACGGATGCAGAAATCATTATTAATCATTAATTACTGGTTTAAATTATGCTGAAGTAGTTTTTTTTAAAGTAGAATAATTGTTTGCATAAGTATCTTATGTCATCAGAGTAATCTCATGTAAAACAATCTTTGTTTGTTAGAAGTGAAAAGTGTTGATCGTTTCGGATACACATAGCTGGCATTAATTACTTATTTATTGCAATCATGGCAAAAGTGTTTCATATCCAACGGATAATGAAAATATAATTATGTATTGATTATACTTCATATGATTTACTCTTGGAGACTGTTTCGAAGGATTTCACATGAAAACGAATTATAAAATATATGTTTTATACAAAACATTACATTAAAATACATTGTTATGCTAATACAATAGGGTGGCAGCGAAAATGGTCATGTCAAATTTCAAAAAAAAAATCCATACATCCATTGCTACTATAATACAAAAAAAAGTTATGCTTCATAATCTTGCATGTATCTTTGCTTTTCCAAGGAAAAATAATTCCGACCAGTACGATACTCATGCCCAAATTTAATACAACTGCAAAGGGTTAAATTATCTTTTGTAGTTTTCTTAATCGCCATCCGAAATTAGTCCTTTTTTTTAATGCATACGTTAGCACTAAAATCTATGAAAAATGGATTGGAATTTTCGAGCTTTCCATTCGGTAATTTGATGAAAATTATAGAATTTGAATCGTGAAAGAAATAATACAGATCAGGGGTGACATTGCGCATTTCGAAACGAGTGATTTTTGTTCGTTTCGACCATTTTGACATGCCTTTGACCAGCTTTGTTTACGAACCCAAATATTTTACATTTCTCTACGAGACAAATTGGGCTCTAAATCTAGTACACCGAAAACATGAACTTGAAAAATATACATAATACTAAAACCATTTCGATTTGAGTTCGAATTTTCTCGAAACGAGTTATTCGTTTCGAAATGCGCAATGCCATCCCAGGTTTAATTGCAAGGACACATGTTAAGAGTTTCACGAAAAAATGAGACTCGCTAAACTATGATTTATGTTCACATAACGTATATACATAACGTTTTGTTTTTTTGTGTCCCGCGTTAGACCTCTGACCATCTGGTCACTTTACTTATGCGTTTGTGTATGCAATCATACACAAACTCTCTGTATGAAATCCGACGCGTTACATATTTTCATTGAATCTCCACCAGAGTTGTGAACAGAAAGTTTTCATAAAGATCAAAATTGCACTGCGATGTGATATCTCTATGTCTCACTATCGACCATCCGAATCATTTTCGTTCCCAGATTTCACGTCGAACAAAATCTGTTTGCAGATGTTGGTTGGTAGTTGATTGAAGCATGATAAGGGAAAAAAAATTTCATAAGGATAATATTGTTTTTTTTAATTACAATTTAGATTAGTTGAATTTTAGAGTGTATTCGAACATCTATCGAATGAGTATATTGTATAGACACTTTAGATAACTTCAATTATTCGTGTATTCAGCATTCGGCAGGATAAACATACTGCTGTCAAAGTAGTTGTTGAAATAATGTTCTTTTCCGACTTCGACTCCCAAACAAGTAACACGTCTTTTTATTATACTCCGAAGAATTTGACAAAGTATTATTTAGTAGTTTCCCTCGGATTTCCTTCGGTAATCCGGAACGCATTAGTGGCGACGAGGATAAACAAGATACGATCAGCAACCGTTTGGAAGAAGGAGCGGCAGTTTGGTGACCAGTTCTATCCGGGAAAATAAACACGGTTAAAGTTTATAAAGAACAGTCAGCCAAATAAATTTTTGTTAAGGTATTGTGCGACCATTGTTCAGTGGTGACAAACCCTTTTGTAAACCAATTCCCCCTATGTTTTTAGCGGACGTATTTCTAACAAAGGAATACAATTAACACAACAAAACCTTTTGTTCTTTTAGACAGTGCTTTTAAAGAAAAAGTTTTCATTGTTTAAATTTTTAAAAGTGGGTTTTGTTTTTCTTCTGAGTTTGGAAGCGTTCGTGAACAATCGGGAAATTACCCGGCGACAATCGTTTTTATCGACTAGAAGTTTGCCATTGACATCGTGGAGGAAATTTTCTGAAAATCAGTTGATGCTCGCTTTTGGCATCGGATGTTTGTGGCAGTTGGTTTGGTGAGTTGTATCATTTGATTTATAGACAACTAAGAGAAGTTCAAAACAGACATTCGAGCATTTTCGAGCAAGCAGCTTATTTTGACTGATTGACTGACTTGGAGTGCATGAATTTTTCTTCTATAAGATTTTCTTTTGTATCGGTGATGAGTGAAAATTTGTGTGTTTCAAAATTCAACATTCCATTGGTGAAAAGTTAAAAACAATTAGGTTCCAGGTTAAAGTTTTCTGAGAAAGTTGAACTTATTGTTGAAAATAAAGGTAAGAAAGTGAAATTGAATCTTTTGGTTATTGACTGTGATTACCAGTTCGTTCCTTTGCTGGGTAGACCTTGGTTGGATGATTTTTTTCCCAACTGGAGAATTTTTTTTTTTGGTGGTTCAATACCAATCAATTATATTACAGAAAAACAAAATAACGCACTTATTGCTGAAATAAAATTAAAGTTTTCTGATGTTTTTTTCAGGGATTTTTCTACTCAAATAAATCATTTTGAAGCCGATTTGGTTATGAAAAGGGACATCCCTATCTTTAAGAAGGCAAATGACGTTCCCTATCTTACAGAGGAGAAGGTTTAAAATTGTTTAGATAAATTAGGGAAAGATAACGTTATAACTCCTATTCTAACTAGTGAGTGGGCATACCCTGTGGTTGAAGTTGTCAAGAAAAACAATGTTTAAAAATAGTAATTAACTACAAAGTTTCTATTAACAAGGTAATTATACCGAATGCCTATCCATTGCAATTTGCTCAGGATCTCTTTGCTAGATTAGCTAGAAGTAACCTGTTTTGTGCGTTGGATTTAGAGGGAACGTACACACACCTATCAATGTCTGAACACTCACGAAAATTTATGGTGTTTATCGCAATTAAAGAACATTTTACATATAATAGACTGCTACAGGGCGCTTCCTCTAGTGCTATCTTCCAGCAAGAAATGGATCAAGTTTTGTATGACATTGAAAATCTTGTTGCTGCTTGTGATGGTTGTGCAAGCATGGCAATCGTTCCAATACTCAAAAAGTTTTTGCTAAGGCCTGGTATGCTGATTTTTAGCTTAGAGAATCAGAGTAATCCTTTTTTATTAAAGTATAGAAATAATAACATGGCATCAGAGGGTAGTTTCCCTTCTGAAAGGATATTTAGTTATACACCAAATATGTTGATCGATTTGATCAACCCAGAGAAGAATTATAAGCAAACGCTGGTACCACATTCGCTCGATGATGCTTCTAAATCTAATAATAAAAATTATCAACATGATCCTTTCGATACGCAGATGTCTGGGGTACAAGTATATCGTGGGGACAAGTATAACATTCTACATTTACGTGAAAAATGTTTTAAAGCAACATTTTCAAAACGATTCTCTAAAAAGTTATTACAGATTACGGTTGGAAACGAGACGACGACTACCGTTCATCCAATCCAGGTCAGAGTCGTTAGGGATACACAAGGAACATCGGGTCAGCCCAGGCCGTCGGGGAAGAGCTATTGTATATTGATTAGGGGGAAGGGGGAAGAGCTATTGTATATTGAATTACAATTTAGATTAGTTGAATTTTAGAGTGTATTCGAACATCTATCGAATGAGTATATTGTATACACACTTTAGATAACTTCAATTATTCGTGTATTCAGCATTCGGCGGGATAAACATACTGCTGTCAAAGTAGTTGTTGAAATAAAGTTCTTTTCCGACTTCGACTCCCAAACAAGTCACACGTCTTTTTATTATACTCCGAAGAATTTGACAAAGTATCATTTAGTAGTTTCCCTCGGATTTCCTTCGGTAATCCGGAACGCATTAGATAAAACAATGGTTATGAAAAGGAATAATTTACAATACAATTCATTGCAGTTCTTTAAAACGCTCGAACACTTTCATTCATTTATCACACAATTTTAAAAAATCCGTATGTTTAGAAAATATTGGATGATATTTGAAGAAATCACCTGATATTCCTGATCGTTACTGGCTATTTGTTCATTTCATCAAGATACTGAACAGATGGTTTTTTATCGACACATTCCAGACGGGTATGGGGACCATAGTGTTCAGATTTATTGAAAATAATTTATTTCATATCCTCTAACAACAATATATTTTTAAAAGTGACTAAAAAATAAGCAATATTTATTCCAAATATAGTTTTTCTTTTCTATTTCTCCTTGCCAATGTAAGTTTAAAGGAAATAGTTTGACAAAAGAAAACCTCAGTGAACAAGGATTCTCACATACTGCTTGACCGTAGCCAATTATCTGACACATTTTGACAAAACAAATTTGATCAAAGTGAACTGATCAAATATCTTCTTCTTCTTGAATGACGTCGCAACGTATGCATTAACAAGCGTCATTTATTAATACTTAGTTGAGATTTCCTAAGCCAAATAACACGCCTTGAATGTATTCCGAGGGGCAAGCTCTAGAATACGCGTGACCACAGTGCAAGTCTAAAGAAATTTCTTCGACGAAAAATCCTCCGCCAAAACGGGAATCGAACCCGAACATCCGGCATGATAATGTGAGACCACTCGGTCACGGGTTCTCATCAAATATATTTGATACAAAAAACGACAAGCAAATATTCAGTTATTGAATGTCCAACATTTCTTCGATCGCTTCTTTATTTATTTTACTTTATCTGTCAAAACGTGTCAAATATTTGACCTCCAGGCAAACAGTGTATATCCACCTTAAGGGATGTTGTTTTTCTCCGGTACCTATTAAGAATCGAGCCCGGATTCCCTATTATTTGCTTGAGTGCAAAAAATTTTGTTTTGTACAAGCTGACTGGTACCAAAACGGGTCTGTGGTACTATGGGTCTACGAGCTTGGGCACAAGCGTATTGTGTTTTGTTTACAAACAAAACACAGTAGATTTCCAATATGGCTGAAGAGTGATTTTAGCAAGTTGGCCCACCTTAGGATATACTTCTACGCGCCTTGACTGGTACGTCAGCGTAGGCAAAAGTAACGCGATAACAGTTTTGCGATCACCCGTGATATAACCGCTTGTATTGCTTTCAGTTTTGAGCTTGTTGGTTTGATCGTACAATTAGTTTATTTTTCATACTTAGTCTAGTGAAAATTCAAATATCGGCAGCAGGTTAGTTATTCTATTGAGTTAATGTATAATAAATATTCGGTCAGATACCATCGAAAATTAAAAAATCGATTAGGCATACAGTTTAATAATACAAGAAAGGTTTGGTAGTTGAATTTGAAGCTGATGCGAATAGTTGAGAGACATGATGTAAATATTGGTGTGTGTGGCAGTTGTTTACACGCGGAAAGAAATAAAAATGGAAGTGCATAGAAGCGAATGGTATACTGCCTTTTTAGAACTACTGTATTGTAAATGATTCTGATGTGCTAGAAACAGCCGGAATAAATTGTAGCAAAACAAGCGAAATATAACACATTTACTTAATGATCAAAATGTCTAACAATTCATGCGGAGTCCTTTCGATTATGTTCCTATCCAAACTCTCATCACGGACTGTTCCAAGTGAGCATCGGCTGGGAAGATTCTATAATGATATTCACATTCTCCAAGTGTATTTTCCTTATATAAATTCTATTTTGAAATATAACCGATTTGAGAAATGTAAAAAAGTTACATTGAATTTTGTAATGACAATCTTTGTTGTGCAGCTGTTTTACTCATGACTGCATTGATCTTCGTGTTCTGTTGGCATGAAGCAAAAATGACAATGGATTTTTAGAAGTTCTCTATATCAAATATGTTTTTGTCTATGTAATAAACCAGTGTATTTTTTGCAGGTTTC
This sequence comes from Toxorhynchites rutilus septentrionalis, assembly GCF_029784135.1. Classification (NCBI taxonomy): domain Eukaryota; kingdom Metazoa; phylum Arthropoda; class Insecta; order Diptera; family Culicidae; genus Toxorhynchites; species Toxorhynchites rutilus. Next base: position 192,643,212 of record NC_073746.1, read on the forward strand.
GTCATTCGAACCGCCGCAAAAAATCTCCGTGGCATACAGTTCAATAGTTGTTCCATATTTGTTTTGCCGCAAATTTCCTATTGGGTTTACATACAACCTCTATAATTCTATAATCCCTTAAATATGATATACAATCAATCGCAAAATTAAGTATACACCCCGTGTTGGTTTGTGATTTTTGAGGTTAAAGAGTAAATAATTAAAAACGACTCATGTTCATAGTAAAATTAATCCTTTTCACACGTAATGACAGAGGCGACGCGTGACCAACTGAGCTACCTGTTCAAATCATTTACAACATTAAAACAACAGTATTGCGATGACAGATTTTAACATTTTTATATCTCAACATCTATCTATACAGTAAAACCAGTTTTTTGTGCGGTTTTTATGTGATTTTTGACGTAGAACTACGTCTTTCATTAAGGTTTTTTATGAAATAAAATTAACGTTAATAACTATTTTTGCCGCGAACGGACTTTAGCGATTTACATACCAAACGAATCGGAAATTCCCTAAGATTTGTTTGATATGCTATACATTACAATCCCATGGTGTGTGGTTGAAATTCATGAAATCTTTAAGCGTTCCCATTTTCTCATACGTTCGTTCTGTCCATTTGTGTGCTTTCCCGAACACAGCTATCTATAACGGGCAACTTATCAACGAGCAACGAAGGGGAAATCTACTAGAGGCGAATGAACTGAAAAGTTTAAACCCTCTTAAAGCCAAAAAGAAGAAGAAGGGGAAATCGTAAGATTTAATGTTTCCGTGAACAAAGGAAAAGAAGAAGAACGATGGAGAATATTTGCCTACAGTATAAACAGTGGATCTTGCTGAGGCAAACTTCATTCTTTGTGAAGACACCGACTGGACAACACTGTTGCTGGGCGAGCTGGACGGCGATGGATCGAATGGTTTTCACAAGGCGGGTGGGGTGGAGGAGTAATACGAGGAAAAAGTAACCAAATTACTGACTCGCTGACGTCTCTAGCATTGCAATCATTGCATCAAACTGACGCCACTCCCCTAAGGTTCTGAGCTACACAATTGTGTGGGAAATCATCAAACTAGGCTATCGTCAGCTCACCAAGAAAATAAATGTTCTGGAATTTTGTTTGGTTTCGCATGACGGTATCAAAACTCTCTCCACAAAGGATGGCAGCTACGCTGATCTAGACCGGCAATATTAACAAATACGGCTTCTGTTGAGAAGAGCGCAAAACGGAGATAAGTGTGTGTATATGTAATTGCTTCAAGCCATCGATATATGGATATTTGTGTACGTACGTGCGTGCGTTTTAACATATTGCGCTGTTGCGGGTGAACATGTCGATCTGAACGTGGTGACAAGGAAGGAAGATAGCGAGAGGGAAATATTTGCGCTAGGGTATTAGTAATGAATCTCTGGTGAGGCAAATATTCTGCATTTTTCGAAGCAATTGACATTGTTTGTTTTCCGTCATCATAAAGGCTTCGTTGGTGCCTTTGACATTTCATCAATGCATTGAACTGGCGCTATGGTGAAGCAGGTGTTAAGGTTGTGCACCAAAAAATTATTTGAGGAATACCAAGTTGTATAAGTTATAATAAGTTATTAATTTATTTGGGTTCGCGTGCCAGTTGCATAACTGCCATCAACTAGGATTGCATTTGCGCTAATCTTGATCATAAGAGCGGTGCTACTAATTTCGAGGTTGTTGAAATTAACAGAAAGAGTTTATTTCGTTTATTTAGTCACCAAGAAAGTAAATGTCGTCGAATTAGAAATTTTGTATGTGATTTGGTTTCGCTTGTCAGTAGCAAAACTTTTTCCACTAAGGATGATAACTGCGTTTACAAGAATGAATCATCAAACAATAATCGTCAATTGATTCCATAAGAAAAAAAAATATTTCAGGGCGACCAAACTGGTAGAATGAATTTCTATAATTTCGTAGTATTATAAAATAACATTCGCAGTTATAAACAAGCGACTTGAATTAAGCTACAGCGTAGATCTACGTCAACCATGCGATCGTGTCTTGGACACAACCTCCTATAATTTTCATCCCATCAGTTTTATTTCATTAGGCTCATTTAGCAATTCAGCTGTAACAGTACCGAATTAATTCGTGTACATTTTTTATCTTAACCCTCCTGTGCTCGCGTGCAAAATCATAGCACGTATACTCGCGCACGGTGTCACAGACCGAAAATTGAACTTCTCTGTAATGTTGCCATTGTATATTTTCCAGGCTTTATTGGCATTTATTTGACGGAGAGGATATGATTGAATGAAAAAACTCAAAAAAAATGTTTTCTTCGTCTTTATTATGTTTTAATAGTCATCCAATTCAGCCTCCTCAAGATAGAGTAGTTTTTGATACTCCAACACAAATAATGAAATTCGAATTTTTCACTGTTATTAATTAAAAGTAAGCAACTGAATATAATTCATGGAAGTATAAAGAGCTATAAAATAACATAAAAACGTATTAATCGATTATGGTTTCATTGAAGTAAGAATCTGAACATAGCATAACTGCATGCTCGAAACAAACAATTTGTTTTTCATTTCATGCAGTTGTTGCGTGTTTTTTGGGTCTTTTTCGAAGATAAGAATGTATAACGACCTTCTAGATAATTACCAGATGATAAAGGTTCTGGAATTTAAAGTTTGCATATTTCAATATTCTTGGTAATATTCTTGGTCTCTGTTTTCTTGGTAAACTAAGAATTAATGCCTTTTTTAGATGGGGCATGAAAAGATGATATAAAAGAAACTCTAGGAACTCTAGGAACTTCCTTTTCTTTTTCTTGTTTTCATGTCGATATTGTCCATTATAAAAAAATATCCCCGAAACTGTAACTGTTAAAAATTACCATAAGCTACCAGTTAGTATACAGTTTACAAGTGAATTTCTTTCACAAGTGTGTGTATATGTATGACCATTATATTTAGCGAATAACTATACGAAAGTCAAACATTTATATTTTGCTTTTGAACGTATGAATCTAACAATGAATATATCGACGAATAGTTAATATTAGGCTGTCAAAAAAGTCCTACGGTATTTTTTTTTTAATTTTCATTTGTTCATAAAATTAGTTACAATCATCTGTTTTATGTCAAATATGCCCCGTTTTGTTCGATGACTTGTTCCCAACGAGATGCCAACTTCATAATACCCCTGTTATAGAAGCTCGCTTCCTTATTTCGACGACAGGTCTTACGGAGCGTGGCGCATCTTCGACGACCTCTACACCAGAACGAAAACGTTGAAACCATCGTTGTGCGGTGGAAATGGAAACTGTATCGGGTCCATAAACTGCACAAATTTTATTGGCAGCTTGAGATGCATTTTTGCCTTTTTCATAGTAGTACTGTAAAATATGTCGGATTTTCTCTTTATTTTGCTCCATATTTGCGACACTATAACTCACGAACGACTTAACCAAACAAAACACTGTCAAGGACTATATTATAGCGCACAAATACCTTTCCAACAAGCTGTAGTATGACTCGATACAATGAATACAACTAGAACTACGCGCTTACAACGACACCTCGCGGAAATACCGCAGGACTTTTTTGACAGCCTAATATATAGATCCGTTCAATCCAGTTGCAAAAGGGACTGAAATCAAATATAAATAGTCCGGTAATGATCTTATGCATGATATTCAATTAATATTCCACACCACTAACGTTAATTTATACATTTCATTCAACAATATTCTAGAATATGAAAAAAGGTGCTTGTCCAAAAAAGTTACTCCTATACTCGCGTTGGTGTGTCAGACCGAAAGTGTTAAAAAAGTGGCACACGTCCCCTTTATACCAACACATGCGATACGCTAAACGATGACGATCGACAAATAACGAAGCTAGAGAGAATCGCAAAGTCGTAGTGTTGATATTTTCAGTGTTCTGATACACTGTTACCATTTTTAGGCGTAAGAGTATTCATATCCATCGATAAACATTTGTTTTATGATGATGATGATGTTGAATTAAAGAGGCTTTAAAATTTGTTTTATCTATTACACATTAGCCGTTCAGGCGGAAGAGAATTCCTATTCTATCGATACACAACACATGTCGCCTTTTCAGCGTAACAATATTTCTATTATTCGAATGTTCACAGTTGGACTGTTCACCGCGGGACTGTTGTGCCAATAACCGATGCAGCAGACCGAAAATGATGATGGTCAGTTGAGGAGCTCTGAGTTCACTTAGTAGCGGGCACGCAACCATTTAGGCTACTTCTGCACCCGCAAGTTTTTGACGTAGGACTACGTCTAACCGGAAGATATAGGGGGTGAAATGGAAATCTAGGCACTGAACAAGTAGGAAAAAATGCAAGATTTGGAACGCTTATAACTCGAGCATTTCTCAATAGATCGCAAAGGTTTTTGCATCAATTGATAGGAAATATATCTACGCATCTATCATAATGAATAACATTTCATTTTTCTTGAGATAAATAATTGAATAATTGTGAAATATCAAGCATTGTCAAAATGCACTATGTGCCCATTTTTGATTGGTCCATTTTGTGCTCCTCAAATCGTACCGACCAAAACGGGCAACCAGAGCAGCAGCGAAATAGAATGAAGCACGATTGGAAAGGAAAAAGAAAAAAAATGAACGAAACATTGGTCGCAGTCTCACACATGCGTAATTCTCGAGCCAGCCAGTCAGCTTAAAAATCCCCGCTCCGCTGCCGTAACGGTCATTCTCATTCAAACCGTACACCACATCGGTTCGCATCACAACACATCAACAAACCAACCCTAGCAGCCATGTCTGGACATGGTAAAGGAGGAAAATGAAGGGAAAGGCAAAATCCCGCTCGAACCTTGATCTGGAGTTCCCGCTCGTGTTGATCTGGAGTTCCCCGCAAGGGTAGCTAGGCCGAGCGCGTTAGTACCAGTGCACCAATCCACCTAGAAAAACCGCATTCAGAACAGAACACATTCAGTTCGGTGGACATCAAGACAACAACAGGCAGTTGCAGCGAGTGGCGAATGGCAAACGCAATCGCAAAACGGCAGCAGGTAGCAGAAGAACAAAGTTTGTTCTTTGTGTTTGTGTTTGTTCTGCTTTGGTGGCAAATCCAGAACAAGGCGGCATCGAGGGCGTTCGAAATGGTTTTTTTTCAAAATCACGAGTACAAAGTTTTCTAAATTGGAACCATTCCATAAAACAAGGCGCTTTTCAGGGCCATTAAACCTTCCAAAAAAGAGTTTAGGAAATACAGTTCAATGCTTTCTAAAACATTATCCAAAATAATAATAAAACACAAATTGATTTTTTCATAATTTGTTTGCCAGGATCTGATGAGTATGTGAATTTGGCATTTGTTCTGAGCTTATTGATAGTTGGGGACATTTAGTTCGATAGTTCGACATTTAGCTAATTGGACGGACATGTAATGCGACTTATTTAGTTGGACATTTTTGTAAACATAGAGATCCAAATTATGACCCCACATTGAAAGTCGACACTGTACCACTGTTATCGCAAATGTTCAATTACAGGTTAAAATCGCCTCCAATACGACACTGAGTGGCGCTTCGGCACGTCGCATTGAATGTAATTTACTGTACAACATGTCACAAAGCTGGATGGGAAGAAATTTTCCAACTGTGAAAGCTGTGGCGAGTGGCAACAAATCGCTAAACAGCAAGGTTTAGCCGAACAAGATGGGGATATCGAGTGATAACAAAACAATAAACTCTTTAGATTGAAAATAATTTTGTGATCCTGAAAAGGACCCTTTTTAGCCTGCATGTGAATCCAACGAGCGAACAAATCGTAATGAATGTATTTTTGACGTAGGACTACGTCTAACCGGAAGATATAGGGGGT